>NW_019384511.1:264768-267292 GCF_000671375.1 Centruroides sculpturatus
ATCAAATAATTTGGGGTGCAACGAGACAAACCAAATAACTTTTTTATAAAATTAACCAGAACCGGATCCAATTCGTCATATTGGTATCCCCAAACCTCAGATGCATATAACATAGATGATTTAACAATTGAATTGAAAATCCTTAGACAATCTTTCAAATTTCGCAATTTCGCCGATCTACACATTTGAATAACTTTATCAGTTTTAACAAAGGCATTCTTTTTAACAGTCTGAATATGATATTTAAATTTACCATTAAATCTGAATACAACACCCAGATATTTATATTGAGAAACTATCTGTATTACATCATTCCTAAACCACCATTTATCCAATTTAGCAAGTTTACCACCATTACGGAAAACAACAACTTTAGATTTCATAATATTCAAGCTCATATTATTTTCTAGTAAATATTTATCCAAAATATTAATAAATCCTTGTAAGCCTCTAACTGAGTCGGCAATTAAAACTATATCATCTGCATAGGCCAATATTTTAATGTTAATGCCATTCACCTCGATACCTTCATAGTCAGAATTAGTTATTTGTTCAATTAAATCATTTAAATATACACTAAACAAAACAGGACTTAAAACACAGCCCTGTTTAACACCAGTAACAGTGAAAAAAGACCTAGAACATAGACGACCCCATTTAATCTTCACATTAGACTCTTTATATAATTCAGTAAGCAAGGAAACAAATTTAAAACTAATACCATATTTCAAGAGTTTTTTCCACATTAAATTCCTATCTACAGTATCGAAAGCTGAGGACAAGTCAACAAAAAATGCATAAACTTTTCTCCTTTTTTTCATTAATGTCTTAGTAATAAGAGTATGCAGAATAAAAATATTGTCCAGCGTAGAATATTTTTCACGAAATCCGGCCTGATTCTCAAATAAAACATCGTTTAAATTTAACCAGGTAATCAACCTATAATACAATATATTACAAAATATCTTTGACACACAGTTCAGTAAAGAAATTCCTCTGTAATTACTAGGGATCAACTTAGATCCATTTTTATATACTGGACATAAAATAGCACTACTCCAATCTTTTGGGACTTCCCCAGATCTTAAGATCCTATCAAAGCTTCTAAGCAATATCGGAAAAACAGAATCCATTCTCCAAAATTCAGAAGGTATCCCATCATCCCCAGGCGCAGTACCAACTTTAATTTTATTTAAAACATAACTCAATTCAGAGTTCAAAATATCTGCATCCAAAATTTCATTAGACCAAGTTAAACACTCATTAAAGACAGACAAATCTACAATATAAGGAAGTGAAGAACCATATAAGGAATAAAAATAAGTAAACCATTCCTCCAAAAAGATGTTCACTCCACTATTATAATTTCTAATTTTACATAGATTCCAGAACCATTTATTATTTTTGCGGAAGATCCCAGAATTCTGAACTGTATACAAAAACTTTTTCTTCTTAGCTAAACAAATCTTTTTAACTAAGCCACGAAATAACACAAATAATTTACGGTACGATTCCAAACCATTTTTCTTAAAAGCTCTCCAAACTCTATTTCTGTTACGAATCATTAAACGACAATCTAAATCAAACCAATTGTTAGTATTTATATAATCTTGTGGTTTTACATTCATATTATTAGCACTAGCTATCTCAACAATTAATTTACTAACATCAGATAAAGAAACAGAATCACAGTCTAACAGACACTTCTCCAACTCAAACACAAAACTATTTATAGACTCATCATTCCAAAAAATTCTTTCATGTCAGCTCCCATTATTATTCACCTTAGATTGACCAGGTTTATTCAAACATAATACCATAGGAAAGTGATCCGAAAAAATACAATTATCATCCACAGAAAACGACTTAACACAACCCCATACAGAAAAAGTTGTTAAACCAAAATCAATAACTGAAGAACCCAAGCTGGACACAAATGTATATTCCCCAGCTTCATCGCCAGACGTTCTACCATTTAATATTAATAAATTTTTATCTGCACAAAATTGAAGCATCTTTCTCCCTCTGCTGTTTACAATCACATCTTTAGATTTCCTTTTTCTTTTAACCAAATCAATATCATAAACATTACCAATGTAGTCAGGAATAACATTTCCCTCACCCATCCGAGCATTAAAATCACCCAAAATAATTAAATTTAAATCTTCATTGAAATCAAAATTATTTAGTGTCTCAAATATTTCCTGCCAACTATGTTCTTGCATATATACAAAACATAACAAAAATTCTCCCACAGGGAATATAATATTAATCAAAACCACAAAATCATCTTTATAAAGTACTTTATAACAAAAGCAAATTTTTATAAATAGCAACCATCCAGCCTTAAATCTACCCCTACAACCGTCTCTAAAAGCATTACCAATAATACAATTATAATCCGATAAAACTTCCAGATTATTTTTATTACTTTTAGAAGAATACCAGGTTTCAGACAAAAAAACTAAATCAAATTGCGATGTATATCTCCAAAATGAATACGGTTTATTTTTAATACCAGCAC
>NW_019384511.1:268888-360174 GCF_000671375.1 Centruroides sculpturatus
GTTGCGAAAAGTCATCATTAACAAATACATTCAAATTACGGGACTCAAAAACAGCTTTTTTAAAAGATAATTTATCATTAAGAGACCCAAACTGACAAATTATTATTCTAGGCCTATCACGAAATTTCTTTCCAACTCTCCTAGCATCAACATATCTCAACACAGACAAATTCAGCTTATTCATAGCAAAGAGTTTAACTGCCTCTAAAGTATCATTAGCCGATTCTCCAGCCCCTTCCTCCAAACCATGTATTATTACATTATTAATTCTTCGCTGATTATCCATGTAATCTATCTCTCGTTCCATTTTCGAGACTTTCGTACTAATATTATCAATAAGAGAAGAACTCACCGACTCCGATCCGCCCGAACCAATCCTGGCCTCAATATCCACTAATCTAACCTCAAAATCAACAAGTGTATCATCCACATTCTTAAGCCATTCCGTAAGATGGTCGAGTCGCTTTATAAAATCCTCCACCTTGCCATTAAGAGCAGTATGCATAACTAATAATAAACGAACACCTTCCGATACATCAAAATTCGAATCTTGCAGTAATTCGGTAACCTCCTCCTTCTGACCTAAACTACTCCTTCTAGGTCTACTTGGTGTTCTCTCCGGTTTAATTATGTCTCAAGGCAGAAAGTCTTCCTCTTTCTGCCTTGAGACATAATTAAACAAGCAAACTTACCTATAAAAGAAAAAGGATTCAATTATCTTATCCAAAATGTGGATAGTCTCCCCAATAATAATGCATAATTAATTTCATTAATTAATTATTTTGTTCATATTTTAAGGAGGTGCTGTATTGTGTTGAAACCACATGCATACAATATTTTCTTCTCTGGTAAATGAATACTTCAGTAAATTAATTAATGTCACTGTGTTGCTAATTAATTTATTTTTGCCAGTTTGCTACAGTAGAGACACGCCTGAAATAGAATAGGAATATCAAATGAAACATTAAAGCATTTATATAAAATATTTAAATATTAATATCAAAATATGGCGACGGAATTTAAAGAAGTGCATTTCAAAATTTTACAACCAAGTACTGTATTTATAAATTTAATTTAAAAATTCTTCCAGCCCCGTAAATTTATATCTTCATATATAATATTTCGAGGATTAATTAGCGTTTTTATTTTTATAAATATCGGTTCATACAAATTATATGAAATAACCTATTTACTTTGTTTTTGAATAGTATATTTTACAGCTACCATTAGAAAATTCAGAAAAAATAGTATATTTTATCTTATAGAAGATTAATTATCATAATTATTACATAATTAAAGTTGAAAAAATAAATTAAGTATAGAAAACTGAATTCGATGGTATAGATTATAATGAAATTTTTTTTAAAATCAAAAATCGATAATTTGTGCTAAAAATTCAGAAACTTTTGTCAAATATTTAAATTACTTTCAATAATATAAATTAAGGTAATGGAACGAGAATATAAAAATTAATCAGTAGAATACAAAATATCCATTTAATTAATTACAGCAAGAATCTATACAGTATAATCATTGTAAAGGACCATTAAAGGTTTAATTTAATTAGGAATCAGGAGAAAAAATGAGATAAATAAAGTTTTTATTTGTTCTTAACTAATTTTTATTTGAAAATGTAATGCCATTTGGTGTAAATTAACAATATTTGCATGAAATTATGCAACAATAGAAATGTGGAAAATTATTGATAGATCTGTAATGATATTTATTGAACGTAGAGATATTAGCAATAATCACAATTTCCTATGTTCCTATAATGTTTAATTATAATCATAAAATTATTTCCAAAAATTGCACTTTTCCTCTTTTGCTGTCGTAAGATGAATATTTTCTAAAGTAAGAGAAAGAGATCTTTCTTTGTCATCAAATTCTAACCTTTCTTTTTCCATTCCTTCATACGAAGGCTTTCTAAAGTAACAAAAAGAAAATAATAGAAAGAATAATGAATATCTTTCCAAAAGATAAGTATAAAAAAGATTGTAGAATTCATTTTTAATCATGCTTTCTATGTAGATTTTCATATTATGTCTATTTTTTCTTTCGTTTTCTTCATGAGAGAGGTTTTTGCATTTCTTGTGTAAATCAAAGCCATGGATCATAATAGAAAACGATAAACTTTAACTTAATATTTTAGATTTACTGATAAACAGAGAGGTTGTTTTTACGAGTTTAATAAAAATCTGTCTTATATGCTTTAAACTGAAATTTTGTCCACCTTTGTCCACGGAATGTATATGTTACAGTCAAAACCCGTTTTTACTTAGAACGCGTTTTAACTAGTTGAAACTAGTTTATACTGAATGTCTTTGTTAAAACCCGTTTTGTCTAGTTAAAACTAGTTTTAACTCAAATTCATTTTTGACTACAGTAAATTCTAGTTTTAACTAGACAAAATCGGTTTTGTCTAGTTAATTTACTGCTGTAAATGTTTTGACTTTAGACAAAACTAGTTTTAACTTTTAACATTAGTTAAAACTAATTTTAGCTACATAAATATGTTTGGGGGAAATAAAGTTATGTATAGTGATTCGGCGGAAGATGCCTAACATTTTGCTTATGAAGAAAATTACAGCGCTAATTTGAGTTTAGGAGCCCTCTAATGAAAATATCATATTCTGGAGTATGTCTTTCAAATAAAAGTTTGGAGTTTATTTTAAAAAATTCTATACTGTGTTTGCAATGACGACTTTTTCACTGTCTGGCATTTTAAGCATCTCACCCCAAGTATCTGGGTGAGATGCCAAATGCCATTAGGGTAAGATAACAAATATAATTGCTTAAAATTAATTTTTGAATTTCTTAACCAAATTTAATTTATTGCATATGTAGTACAAAGTACTTCATAGTAAGTATAACAGCACAGTATAAGTATTGTTAAGTTTCCGCCCGTTCTAACGTGTTCTATAGCTAGCTGAAAGCTTTTTTCAGTCCAAAAACTTTTTTGAGAAGTCCTTATATAATTTCTATGCATATCCTGCAATAAAACGAGAAAACAAAAGTTTATTAAAAATAGGCATATTGGAAATCAATTAACAAAAAATAGGCACGTTACCCCAAGAAAAATGTGGCATATTTTCCATTTGTTGGGGTAAGATGCCTAGTAGAGTCACGTGCTCCAGCATGTCCGATCGGGATCGGCGGTAGCTGACAATGGAAACTTTAGAACCTTAACTACATCACACATTAATTGTTTTTAGCAATTTTTAATAAATTCCATTTTAACTTTTAGTTTAAAATTATTCTAGAAACATTTCACAACAAAAACTTCGTTCTTATCTAGCTTTTATTCTTCTCGGATGTAGAAAATGAAGTAACGGTAGCCAACTACAGCTTTCCGCACTCAATATTGGCCCAACGATTCATCATACAAATACATGACAATATGTGACGTCACCGTTTGAAAATATCAAAAATTAGGCATCTTCCCCCGCTTACCATCTTACCCCGAATCACTCTATGCGTTGCAGTCAAACCAGTTTTTAGTTAGGATGCGTTTTAACTAGTTAAAACTAGTTTATACTGGATGTCTTTGTTAAAACCCGTTTTGTCTAGTTAAAACTAGAATTTACTGCTAGTCAAAAATGAATTTGAGTTAAAACTAGTTTTAACTAGACAAAACGGGTTTTAACAAAGACATTCAGTATAAACTAGTTTCAACTAGTTAAAACGCGTTCTAACTAAAAACGGGTTTTGACTGTAACATATATACAGTAATGGACAAGTCGATATTACAATATACTGTAGAAACCTCTTGTGTTCGAGCTAACAGATCCTCTAGAACAGCGGTTCTCAACCTGTGAGTCGCGACTCCTTTGGGGGTCGAACGACTCTTTCGCATGGATTGCCTAAGACCATCGAAAAACACGGTTTTAGAACCGAGACACCGCTGCTCTATCTGTTTTCAGGCGGGTTCGCCCACATGCAGACACGCCCACATACGAGTACGGGCTTGATGAGATCATCGCGCCAATTCTATCACATACACCTCGTGCAAATACAAGTGACTGTGACAGGGTTGACGCCATAATCAGACCAGTCACACATGTGTAGAGATAATAGGGCAGACCAGTCACACATGTGTAGAGAGCAGCTACTCGGTCGAGAGCAGCAGTATTGGAGGTAAAACGACAATTCGTGAATTATAATTACTGGGTAAATGTAAAATCATGAACTACTGCATAAAAGAATATCTGTACCATGGGAACTTAATCTAGATGCTGATCGGTCTTTTTATATTCAGCTGTGGTTGATGTGAATATTGCCCTCTTGTGATAGTAACAGGTTTGTAAAAAAAAACTTTAGAATAGTAAATAGAGAATAGTAAACTTTAATGAACTGTATTGACTGAACATACCATGTATCATCTTTTGTATTATGAAAGCTATTGTTATATATTATTTTCATTAGCAAACCAACCCACGACAATTCATCGTGTAGAGAACAACGTTAAGAAAAGAAACTACTGTATAGTGAGGATTTTTTACAGTATGGTTTTACCTCAATAATTACAGCACGAATTAAGTCGAATTAGTCTAGAATCGATTAATTTTATGGAAGAAAACCTTTCAAACAGCCGTAGTCCGTAAACTTCACACGTGTCGGGCTGTGATTGGCTCATGTATTTAAGGATTCCTACAACGCGAAGTTCGTATAACGAGGAACGTATCTACGCGTTATAGGGGAGTCTACTGTATATTGTATGTTTACTTAAAATCATAATTCATTATTATAATATAATTCTTTACGTTGAAAGTATTTTAAGCACTGTAAAACTAATTTTATGGAAGATACCTTTCAAACACCCGTAGTCCATAAACTTCACACGTGTCGGGCTGCGATTGGCTCATGTATTTAAGGATTCCTACAACGCGAAGTTCGTATAACGAGGAACGTATCTACGCGTTATAGGGGGGTCTACTGTATATTGTATGTTTACTTAAAATCATAATTCATTATTATAATATAATTCTTTACGTTGAAAGTATTTTAAGCACTGTAAAACAAACTTTTTGCTTGGTGACTCAAATTGCACATAAGTCGTTAAGTAGGCGGGCCACAGATATTTTGGATAATTTACATATACTACAAGTACGTGTAGTTTTATCATTTACACGTGTTATTTATTCTATTGTTTCTTTCAAGTGATGTGTCAAATATGTTCGCGGGCCGCATTTCGGCCGTGAGCCATAGTTTGAGCACCTTTGCTGAATGTTGAGCGAAATTTTTGTTATTGCTCTCGGAAGTTATGCTGAAGTGTTTGATATTTGAGATGAAATCTTTTCCAAAATAGGGAAATGATGACGTCGAACGAAATTATATTTTCTAAACGAAGAATTCTCAATGATGTATAGTACAGTAATACGTCGCTTAACGCGGGGGATGAGTTCTTAGACAACAAAGCGCTAAGCGAAACAGCGTTAAACGAGGTCATTTTAACATAGAGTAAATAGGGATAGGGGAACACGCGACCAAAAATAAATAAATTTTATATATAGTTACAATTTTTGTGATAACTCGGGATGTATTTTCTTCATAATTTGNTGTTAAACGAGGTCATTTTAACATAGAGTAAATAGGGATAGGGGAACACGCGACCAAAAATAAATAAATTTTATATATAGTTACAATTTTTGTGATAACTCGGGATGTATTTTCTTCATAATTTGAAGTTTAGACTATTTACAAAAAGTCAAAAATAACTTTTGAGTCCATCTTTATCCCTTATACACTACCACTAGAGGGCTAGAAGCAGTTTAAAAAAGGTGGATAAATATGATAGTGTGAAGAATTTCTTTGTGTTTTTAATTGTAAAAGTGTCAGAAACCTACAATGAAAGGCTGACACTTGATCTTTTTTAACCTTGTGAGATTTTTTTTTATCAATTTTTACCTGTGTTTAAGAAGAGTTCTTCAAAGCATTTTTTGAAGACTGTTACTTCTGTGGTAGTGTATAAGGGATAAAGATGGACTCAAAAGTTATTTTTGACTTTTTGTAAATAGTCTAAACTTCAAATTATGAAATAAATTTTACTTTAATTTTAAGTTATTTTTATGTTAATTTGTATAATAAATAACATATGTTAAATAACATATAATCATATGCATACAGAAATGTAAAGTTAAGTTTTTGTGACGAAGGTCCTGACTTTTCTGAAATTCTTGTTCTTTCGCAAAAGAACAAGAAAAAGTCGTGAAGTTTCATTTGTCGCTTTTTTCTTTCCTTAAGCAAATGTCGGTAGCGGAAGATGCCTTGTTTTGCTTTTGCACTCCTTTTAAAATCTAGATCATTCGCAACAATTTGATCAACAATTTCAGTTATCTTACCAAACTTTTACTAAGGAAATCTGTAGAAAAATTTTTTGGGTTCTTCGTTTTCAGAATCTCTATTTCCAGTTCCACGTGAATTCCATGTTCTGCCAATTCTTGAAGGTCGTCGTTGGTAAGGCTCTAACCAGAAACCTTCTGTAACTCCTCAATATCCTGCTCGTCTATATCTCCTAGTCCTGCTATATCGATTAGGTTGAGTTTGGTCAACCTAACGATACAGCGATAGGCTCTTCTCGTTGAGAATTCTTGGATATCTTCAGCCATAACTTCTTCTACAGTTTGTTCGTGCAATTATTAGTTAATTCTTGCCAAGCGAAGTCGATATTTCCTATGGCATCTATGATGTTATATTTTTTTCCAAAATTGCACCAAACAAACAGATTTTAAAAAAATACACCTTTTTGCCACCTTTTGCTAATTGGTTTGTGTTCGCAAATAATCATATTATATATTTAAATCTACTAACTTTATTTTATACGGATAAGTGCAGATATAGTTGAATTCACATATTTTCATTTGCTGTCACATTAAAACAGAAAGGAATCTACTTCTGATTAAAACGAAAAATAAGGAATCTTCTCAACACAGACAGACCTATCATTTTTTATTCCTGCACAATGATCAACATCGTGCTGGTATGTGCATCGTGCATCGTTATCATGCAGTAAAGTTTAAGAAAATCTCCGAACGATAGATAAACTTCATTGAGGCACAACTCATTAAAAGGTGAGCGTCAAGAAGCACAAGTCTTCCATTGACTTAACATGGAGATAAATTTTGAGCACTACTTTATATACATTTTTAAAATTCGGCTTTTGTCTAATTCGTCATTGTACTTCTATCACTGTGCAAAATTTCATTGATTTCTGAATTTCAGTCATTGCCAACAAAATACTTTGCATGGTTCGCTGCACTTCAATAATTGTATCGAGAGTCAGAATTTACAGTTGATTACACATAACTCCTAAATCACCTCGCAGATTCGAATATTAAATCTGTACAAACAACTATCATGTCAAGCTCCAGAATCTCCGTTTGTGAGTTTGGACAAATTAACATTAGATATGTTTGAAACGTGTTATCAGTGGGAACAGGTTGGTTAAAACTTAAATACAGTATATAAAATTTCTGATTATGTGAGAAAATTCAAATTTTAATATAATGTATTCTCCAGATTATTGAATTACTTCTTAAATTATTCATTTTATAAGTAAAAGTGTACTGAATATTTCATATAAAGAAATTGTAAGATTAGATATTGTCTATAGATTCAACAGAGATGATAAAAGTCAGAAATATAAATACATTGAAAACAGGTAAATTTTTGTACTTGTTTTCAGAAAAAAAAAACATAGTCATTCAAACTTTACTAAATTCCGATACATTGTATTACCAAAGTCAACCACCGCCGTAATCGGCAACATAGCCGCACGGTAAGCGGCAGTTGCGGTTTCGAGTTAAGCGCTTTTCTTTCAGTAATTCTAAATTAATTATTTAATTAAAATTATAATTCTTAAATTTATTAAGAGATGGCGCCTGACGTCTTTCTGTAGAATCAAATTGTTTGGTAATTTATTATTATTATAGCCGTTATTTCACCTGATAGCATGTGGCAGCGGTTGGCTTTGGTAATAGCCATTCAATTTTAATAATAGTTTCTTTCTTCCCTTTACATAGTTATACGGAATACGATCATACTCCTTTTTCGCCAAATAGCTTCAGTCTTTATGGTATGAAAGCCGAATTATATACAAAAAACAAAGACATCAGAGTTTCCTTGTATACCATTTAAAAGTTTATCTTTACACAGCAAAACACCAATGTAATATAAATATATCGCTTATTTACATTTATGTTCAATACTACACATAAAATTGATTATAAATTTGAAAACAACTTTTTAATTTGGTGCTCTTTACCAAAAGACACCATGAATACCTTTTTCATGCTCTTCGTGTGTTCGAGCAGACCCAAAATGATAACGACGAAATGGTGAGAAACTGAGTCTAATATATTTTGTTCCCAATATACTGCCCTTAAAATATTTCTGGTGGTCGTTTAGTTTCTATTTAAAATTCTTAGATTGCAGTTTCAATCACTCAGTAGATCAGTTCTCATATGGGATTAATATCAATCTAATCATCATGACTATCTTATTTGTATCAAATTTATCTGTCTTAGCCTAATTTATTGCTAATTTCAATAAAAAAAATACTGCACTATTTATATTTCAAATTAGACAACTTATTAAGTCTATGGTCTAACTTTTTATTAATATTGGATGTTGCTTCGTCCATGACAAGAATTTTATTCTGACGAAGAATGGTCTTAGCAAGGCAAATTAACTGTCTTTCCCCAACGCTGAAATTCTGCCTCCTTACGATAAATGTGTGTCCAATCCATCAGGTAATTTACTAATTACTTCTTTTAACCGCACCTATAATTGACAAGTTTTTAAAATGTTTACACGATAATTAATTTTAATCATTAGAAAGAGTTACACAGATGAAACATGTAGCAAATTAAAATAATTAATTATTTCTAACTCTACAACGGCTTTCCAGAGATTTTCTTCCGAATATTCATTGAAGGGATCGATGTTTCTTCGAAGAAGACCGGTAAATAACATTGGATTCTTAATTTGAGAATTTTAAATTATCGGCTATTATTTATATAGACTAATAAACTAACGGAGTTCTCACTATAATTGATAGAATTCTCGATACAGGTAAAAATCGATCACAGATTAATTACTTTTCGTTAATAGTAAAGAATTTTTATAAATGTTTATATATATATTAAAAAAAATACATTTATTTCCTACGATTCTACCATTCTCATTAATAATATAACTTTATCGAGATTACTATTTACAATTTTGAATTTTCAATTACAATTTTCATAAAAAAATTTCATATCTATAAAGTAGTTTTTAAACCTTTGATGCAGAATAAACAGATATTCAAACACGTGTATAATATGTCATACAAAAGAAATATTTTTCCAAATATTCTTTTCTAAATTTCTAAATTCTAACTTTTAATATGCAAAATTTAAATTAAAACTTTTTCTTGTGAAGCACATCACTGTGCATAATTTGTACATGTTCTGGAAATGATCACTTTAATTTGGATTCATTAATTGGCTTAAGATTTCAACAAAACTTTCTCATACAGTTTTTTTCTCGATTTAACACAAGTGGAGCAGATTTAATTTCCCAGATTACCTGATCAAGAATATAAGCAGACATATCATCTATTCTTCTGCAGTCAGTGTCGTTAGATAAGGAAATTGCACTCAATTTCGTAACAAATTCGTCTCCGATCATAACTCGAACAATGTTTTTAGCCACTGGCAACAGTAAATCCTCAGCAATGGTGTGAGGTTTCATAGCTCTGGCGATTCTGAGTGCCACTTAATATAAAGCTTCAACGGCTGCTACGTTTTGTTTGTGGTACTTGTCACCAGTGCCAAGTCTGGCTTTCTTGAGTCCATCTGCTTTGCTTCTAAAATAGTTGGTATCCTTGCCGGTATAGCTCGGATGCTTGCTGTCAAAATGGCGTTTTAGTTTGTTCGGCTTCATAGATTCGGCTGATAGAACTTCACAATAAATAACACAACACATTAACAAAACTAAAAGTATAATATCTGCGTTTGATGCAAAACTTTTTTATAAAAACAAAATTTGGGGAGAGGAGAATGCTCCCAGTTTCCAAATCTTTTAAAATTGCAAAAACGAGATGATGATTTGCTTGTTTATTGTCAACACCTAACGACTGTTTATTCTGACCTCAGCCAAAAATTTGAAGATATTCTTCACTTCAGCATCCCCGATTGGGTGTTGGAGCCTTTTACAAGTAGACCCACGAACTCAGATGAAGCCATACTAATACAGGAGGAATTTATTGAATTATCCACAAATGAGGCGCTGAAACCAATGTTTGAACAAGGATACCACAAATTCTGGTTACAAAAACAGATACCAATTTTATATTCTGCATTATAGGCCACTGTACAGAAGCTGTTGATTGCTTTCCTGTCTTCCTATTTAGTAGAACGTGGATTTAGTGCAGTTATGAACCTCGTCATGAAAAAAGAAATCGACTGCAAATTAGTACTCGTGGAGACTTAATAATGTTACTCACAAAAGCCGACCATAAATACAGTAATCTCATATCATCCCATCAGATTCACTCATCTCATTAAAAAATAATGTGCTTTAGTATTTTAAAACAAAATTTATTTTTTGAATAAATACTACTTTAAATATAAAAATGTTTTATTTATAATTTATTTTTGTGATCAATATGATGATTTTCACTGCAAATATTGTATNCTAGCAATCTCCGGATTAAATAATTCGAACTATGAATAAGTAAACGTTGTAGTTATTACATTATATACTGTAATTAAATTAAATTTTAAATATAATTCAAGCTCCCGAATTTAAAAATGTAAAAAACCTTGCTGTTACATACGTGGGAAGGTAAAAATAGATTTTTTTTAATAATGTGCTTTAGTATTTTAAAACAAAATTTATTTTTTGAATAAATACTACTTTAAATATAAAAATGTTTTATTTATAATTTATTTTTGTGATCAATATGATGATTTTCACTGCAAATATTGTATACTAAATGAAGAAGACACTGAGGTCGGCGTTATATGTAACGTCTTCTCCATTTAGTATATTTTATTTTTACGTCACCATTCACCATCCAAGAAGACATCAAAGTTAAATTTGAAATTTTGCTATAGTACAGTTGCTATAATGCATTTGTATTTCACTTGGGGTTCACGGTCAGGTTTTCGCTGTGAGAAGTGATCCGTGGGCATAATAAGTTTGGGAACCACTGCTGTACATCATAATTTCCGCCAATTAAAAGTTGTGTCGACCATCTATCTAACTCCTTTCTGAGGAAAATTTTGAATTGAAATAACGTGGCTTCCAGTTTGCATCGGAAGTTCATATATACTTCATCGGGGCCTCCTGCCCCTAATGTTTTCATATTTGGTTTCTTGTTTCATTTATCTAACTCCGTTCTCGAGATTAAGGAAGAACAGATATACAGCGGACGACAGTGGAAATTTATATTCCTACAATGTTTTCAAATTGCTGCCCAATAACCTCCAAACAATGATCAGTTTTTATCTTCTCGTCAGCGGACGTTGCTGAAAAATTTCACTAGATATTTAAATGTTTTCTGTATAATTTTTTAACAATGTAAAGCTCTGTTAAATATTCAAAAACATTTTGAAGCTGAAGTTAATATTTTTTCTGCCAAATTTTTAAAATTTCCAGAAAAAATATTTTTAAAAATATATTAAAATTCTTAAAGTATTTATAAAAATAAATCTTCAATGCTCTGTAATTTTATGACAGGAAAAAAGTTACGAATTATATCATACCTAGGGTTTCTCAAATGGGATTCCGGGATCCCGGTTGTTTTTTTAACCCGGGAAAGCATACCATCTGTCATATACGAGGGCTGTTCAAAAAGTATCGGACCTTTGGTCGGCAAAAATACATTTATTGATTTTGAGGTACAACACCCTAATCCCCTTCAAAGTAGTCTCCTTGGTAGTGTATACACTTCTTCCAGCGTTCCTGCCATTGCTGGAAACACTGCTGGAACGCATCTTTTGGAATGGCCATCAGCCGGCCCGTCTCATTCCGCACGATGTCTTCTCTCGACTAAAATCGGGTTCCTTTTAGCGGCATTTTCAGCTTGGGAAATAGCCAAAGGTCACACGAAGCCATGTGGAGAGAGTACGGAGCGTAACGAACCACAGGAGTGTTGTGTTTGGCGACGAAAGTCCTAATCAGATGCGCAGAATGGGCGGATGCGTTATCACGATGGAGCTGCCAAGTTTTGATCGACCACAGATCCGATCGTTCGCGTCGCACAGCATCGGAAAGACGACGAAGGACCTCCTGGTAGTACTCCTTTGCGATGGTTTGGCCTTGTGGTGCGTACTCACGATACACCATCCCACGAGAGTCGAAAAAACTGTCAACATGACCTTGATATTGCTGCGGACCTGCCGCGCTGTTTTTGGCCTCGAGGATCGTCCCCGAAAGCCTGCTGAATCTTGCGAATGGTTTACACTTAGGTGTCGCCAAGGTTTTTGGCAAAATTTAATGTAATATCGCTGCTCACGTTGTTCAGTCATTTTCCAACTTAGTGGAATCCGACGAGAGCTCACACACGTTCTCACTCATAAGCCGACTGCCAGCGACTGACGCTTCCTGCAGGCGGGAAAAAATTCAGGGCTGTGCATGACTGTCCCCTTCACAACTCCACCGAAAGAGGCCTCCCGCGCATTATTTGTTTACGCGGAAAAAATAAAAGTCCGATACTTTTTGAACAGACCTCGTAACACCATCGAAAAAGGGGAAAACGACGAGCATCCCCTCATCTTTTCCTTCGCATGTTGTGAGATTTGTAACAATTAATTTATAAATCTTTTTATTCTAATTTGTTTCTCTAAATTATTTTAAGTCGATATTACAAAAAAATTTGAAATTGGAAAAATAGGCGAAATTCCTTTACACCTTTACTTGATAGATAAACAATCTCGGTGTCACCTTTACATACGCATCTTCTCTTCGAGATACAGAAACAACAATAAATAAAAAAAAACAACTGTTAGCTATCAGACAAGATGTCCTTTAGACATCTTGTCTGATAGCTAACAGTTGTTTTTTTACAACCAGACAGAAAAAAATATGAAATAAACATACAGTTTAAAATACAAAAACAAAAATTCTAACTGATTAATTAAAGCGAATACTTTATTAGCATAAGGATTAAAATAAAGTAATTAAAACTAAAATTATACAGATGACGTAGTATAAATAACAATTCACAAATACATATATGTACTATATATATTTAGATAAAATAACAAAAATTTTTTGGGGAAATGGTGGGCTTCTCAGTACTACACTCAAGCCCACCTTTGTGTTTCCTTCATTGTTGGAGAAAACATTCGTAAACTTAATTTCCTCCTCCTACTAGTAGATTTTGCAGTGTTTACTCTATATGCGCGATTGGAAATTACTTTAATATTAATATAATTGTAAAATAAATCGAATACATTATGAAGCAAAGTTTATTTTTTCCTAGTTTTGATTCAGACTACTTTCATAATAAACCGTAGCATGTAACCAATATAAGAAACGTAAAATACAGTGTCCTATAAGTCTGGAACCTTGAGAATTATGAAGGTATTTGTTCATTCTTTTTCAAGGAGTATAATAAAAACATTGGGATTGAAAAACTGACTAGAAAACTTTTCGAAATGCATTTATGACTTTTCTGAAGAGGGACTAAAGTTCCAAAATGCATTTCGATGTAAATAAAGGATATTACAAAAAATAGAAATTGTCTTCCATGTTAACAGTTGTGAGAAATCTGTAGAAAATTGGATAAAATAGCCAATCACCAAAATCATAAAGAATGCGCCGATTGTCTTATTTTGACTTGTCCGTTGACAAGTCTTTTAATTAATGAGAGCCTTACTAGCCAATAATTAAATTAATAGATATAACTAGAACAAAAGCAGTCAGTAATGTTTCACTATATTGAATGTTTCACTATATTAAAATGAATTTTAACAATATGACAGAAAATATGTTTGAGAAATGCCGTAAAATTAACTAAATGCCATAGAAAAAATAACCGATATTTTAAATTCCAATTTTTTATTGATTTAAATTATTCTTACAACGGAAGAAACAAATTTAGTTTTGGTATACAGTATTATTTAGTATACATCGTTATAACTTAACACAAAAGATCTAAAAATCTAACAAAGAAAGTGAAGATTTTAAATAAACTAGTTTTAGACAAATCTTTACTTTTAGCTTATTATACCTAAATCCATCACCTAAAACAGAGCATTTCAGTTGGTAAGTCACCTGACAAGAACTAAACAAGTGAATGAAAAGGCTCTCTTCTACTTCATTACCACAATAGCTACAAGCCTTATCTCTTGATATGTTTAGCCGGCAGCCCTTCAACAAAACCCAAAATTTATTAAGTTTAAGATGCATAACGAGGCTTTTAGTAAAAAAATTTATCTCACATTTTAAGTAGTTTGCTGTACATCAGTCCAGATGCATTTCGAACAAGATCACTCGCTTGGCCAAGACCAACGAAACATCCTGATTCCATAACTGGTTTGAATTAGATCATTTAAGTAAATTATCAACATTGAAGCTGAACGGATTAAAAACAGAAAGAAATAACCCAGACCATCAAAAAAAAAAATTCTTAACTAGAACAGGCAAACATTTCTTATCAGGTTTAACTACTGTCAACAGAACATTATAAGTATTTTGTCGCAAGTTGTGTATGGGTGCTTCCAATGTTTTTGACAAATCTTAATTTCTATGGGGGGGGAGTCTTCTCAATTCAAGACGAATTATTGAATTTGGAACTGAACGCTTTATTTTAAACAGACTCTTAAAATATTTCGTCTGTATTTTTTCAATTTTTGACAGGAACTTCAATCCCTATACCGGAAATAAATAGGTAATCTTATAACCAATACAGACATCAAAGAGTAAAAATACTATTCATGGAATTTAATCTCTTTTTTGTAGAATAAACAGATAGTCTGTCTTGTTCTGTATATCTTCCTTTATTGGATTATTTCCAAATCTAAGAGTAGTAGAAAAATCTCACAAAAAATTTCACCATCACTCTTTGAAGTAAGCAGCGGCACCAGCTGATATTTAATATTCCTTTTTTTAAATATTATTTCTATACAAAGTTATCTATACAAAGTTATGTTAACGAAATAGTGTTATTACGCGAGAATTCAACATAAGTTATAGTTTATTATTCATTCATTCTATATATTATATTCAATATTTCATTTTTTCACTCCTAACAGTCAAACAAAAAAATTCGATCTGCAAAGAATTTGAATAGACTGGCAGAACCTGAAAACTTTTGTTCTTGTCTATTTATTCTATGGAATTTACCATCGATGCATGCCTAAATATATTGTCTAATTAGTGACAATGTTAAATGCAATAACGCCTAATTTTTTATTTCATAAATCATATAATTTGATTAATTCAGGATTTCTCATACAAAAAGGTATTATGTATTATGCAATTAATTGATTGTCGTTGTCGTGATAATGTTTCATTCAAATGCTAAAAGTAATAGTATAGTTACTTTTATCGATGTAATATTGATTGATGTATAAATAATAATAAACAATATAACTTTTAGCTTACAGAAATGATAAATAAACTTTCATTTATTTTTTTAATTTAGGGAGGCTTTATACTTGCTGGCATGTGTATACTTCAAGCAATATTCTGTCCTTATCTACTCATATTAACAGCTGTTCTTTCGATATTATTCTATAGTTTGTGGACTATCTATACTCGAGTGATGAAAAGCATAAAACAAATGGAAGGAAAATGTAAGTATATAAGAGGTATTCTAGAATATCTTATTGTACTAAACTTGAAAGCAAGAAGAATCTTTCAACAGTAACCATTCATTACGAAAAGGAATTATACAGAAATACTCTCTTACGTAAGTGTATTGTATCAAAATTATTAAATACATATTGCACTTTTTATATATATGCCAATATCTTTTATTTTAACAAAATAGATTGCTAATCAAAAGTTGGCTAACACATGACAAAAAAGTTATACATTAAACACTTATCTCTAACAAATGTATTTAATACAGATTAGTGGCAACGAAATTCTGTAAGTAGTAAGAGTAAACAGTAAAAAATCTGTAACAGAGGACTGAAAGTGACAAAAGACTCGAAATGCATTTCCTATTCGGGTCACTTACTGGTGTGTTCCTTGTGTTGTTTTGTTTTTTTTCATGAAAATTTATAAATATCAGTAACAAATAGTAGTTATTATATTTAAGAAAGTCTTGCTTAAATAAGTGATTTATATAACAAAACTTTTTTTGGCAGCGAGAAGTCCAGTATTTTCACATCTAAGTGTATCTCTTTACGGACTGACAACAATTAGAGCATTTAAAGCCGAAAGTAAATTTAAATCTACATTTTATGAGTATCAGGATAAGCACACTGCAACGTGGTTCGCCTACGTTGCTTTAAATCGATGGATTTTCATATACGGCCACATGGTTTGTTTCATAAATGTAGTTATTACTGTTATTATATTCAGTGTTTCGATTGATTCAGGTGAGTAAATATATTTAATTTTCTCTAATCAATAATAGAAGTAATATTGTATTTATAACTACAGCTTTAGGTAATGCGGGAAGCCAAATCGCACTTGTTATGAGTTATGGAGTATTATTTAATTTGTATTTTCCTTCTCTTATTAGAATGTCATCTGATCTGCAATTTCAGGTATTATATCAACATTTAGATGTTATATAATATAATATATATATAGGCCTATATATATAAACGTAATATAACATTTGAATTACTTATCTGTGGTATCACAGATAAGTAATTCAAATTTGTTAAACTTGTTTACTAACTGATAACTACGTCTAGCCAGATTCGCGTTTATCGGTAAATATCAAATTTTTCTAACAAGGTAAATACTTGCAAGGGATTATCTTCTTATCCGAATACAGTCCACATTCTCTAACTATACTAACTAACCAATACATTTTATGAAAATAGTAAAAAAATAGAGGAATATTTCTGATTTTTTTAATATTTTAAATACTATTACACAATTAGAAAATAATAATTTCGTTTTATATTCAGTAGTGGACTTTGTATTACTTGAGCACACTCTTTACTCACAATCAACAAAATATCTTCATTTTTGACATTCACAGTGAATTTTCGATAAGAAATTGATAGAGGAAAAGGTGGTATTATGGAACACTGCGAGTATTATGGAACCACCCCATTTCGAACTGATAATAAAGGCGAACTGCAGCGGATTGTGGCTGAACTGAACTAGGCAGACATCCATAGCAAGGGAAAAACCCGGTTCAGTTAAACGGTTGTCCGTAGTGAATCAGCATGTTTGTCTTTTTCGAAATTTGGAAGTTCGTAATGCTAAGTGAGTGAATTTAATTATTTTTAAAATATAAATCGTGTAGTTGTAGGTTCACTGGTGCATGTATTCCGTTCCAGAGACTTAGAGGTACATATTAATCTGTGTGATGTTCGCGTTTTTTAAAATTTGGTCTTAACAGACATAAGTTAATTCAAGGTGGCGATGCGTGAAATATGGACTCTATTAGTGCTTTTAATGTGAAACCCAACTCCTCTGGGAACCCGACTCCTCCAAACTCTCTATTTGCAAGCAGACATTCGCCCGGAGCAATTTGTGAAAAAGACACGAAGTATAAAGCCAATTCTTCCTGAGAATATCGAAAAAGAGCTACTGGAATATATATTGTTGATGAAAGTCATATTTTTCTATTATAAAAACATTTTCTCGATAAAATACATTGGAGTAAATAATTTTGTAATTATTTAACATTCTTTGTACTTTCCTATTTGTTTTTTGGATACATTAAAACATTTTTTGAAAACATACAGTAAGGTTTCATATTACCTGGATAGTAATATGAAACCGTACTGTATGTTCTCAAAAAATGCTTTCAAAAATCTTCAAAAGCCTTCAAAAACCATATTTATAGTTACACTAGCGAAAAATCCAATTAGGAACGTTTAGTTAAATAGTTACCAGTACTTTTCGCACAAAAAATGTAGGTGTAGGTATGATAGCTTGTTTACAATTCACTATAATGTAATTGGGGTTCCATAATACCACCTTCTCCTTTACTAAATATTTCATAAAAAAAGCTTAATTATGTTACGAAATTAGTACAAATTACATTGACAACTACTTCAAAGTATTAAAGTTTAAAAATTTTTATAATGAATTAATTTCCATACAATTACAAGTAAAAAATATTTTCAAACTGAAACAAACTTGAGATTAACAAAATTAACAAATGAAAGATATATTAATCACTAAATACGGTGATATTTTTCAGTTTTCTTTCACCCATAATTTTGACTTCTTTGATGACAAATTTGTAATCACTCATTTTAATTAATTTCTTTTTTGTTATAATACTAGCTGTACCAGACCACGCGTTGCTGTGACTCAAAATGTATCTATTATAAATGTATAACACTCCCCGCGGGGGGGAGGAATTTCGAAAAATTCCTTCTTAGTGTACATTCTCTTGAAGTACCCTATTAAAACGCAATCGAAAACGCATATAAAATAGTATAATAAAAGCCGAGTCTTCAAGGTCAGCCTTAATCCTGTCTCTCACCCCGCGGGAAAGGGGAATTTCAGCATCTATATAACATAAAAACGCGCGTATTCAAATGCAACGTTGCGTCAAAATTTCAAAGCAATCGGTTAAGAACTTTCGGAGATTTAAGATTTTGAAAAAACGAACATTTACATTTTTATTTATATAGATCATTGAATATATTTGGGAAATATTTGGAAAATCATTATTATCTGAACGTATACAAATAATTTCAGTTTTATTGCTACATATATTTGATATTATTTCACCTCATATACTGGCTATTTATAATTCATAACTAATTCATTTAATTTTTTATAAGTGTAGACTGAAGTTTGCCAGCCAAGTGTAAAATTCTTTCATTATTTTACCTAAGCATCTACTTCTTATTTAATTTTCCAGGCAGTAGGCCTATATTTTTATTTTTGAATTATAAAGTGATTTTTTTTCTACATGAAATCTTCTGTTTTTTCAGTAATTACTTTCATTTTATCAGAAAGATTTAACGCACCACTTTTACTGTTTTCATTTGAAAATTACTAAAAATTAATTAATTTTTCAAACCCTTTGTTGCCTGTGTTTTGTCATCAAAAGAATAATTATCTTACAGATGCAAAGCTCCTATCTTGTCATGGCGCACCTCTTGGAAAGATGTGGATGAAATGACAATGTGATTGTCTTTTGTAAAGACAGAAATCATTTTTCGTATGAGAAATGAAGCGATTAACAACATTTATGTACTTCCAGGACATTATTCCAAAATTTTCTTCAAAACGCCTTTATTCCGTTTCCAGCAACTCAATTAGAAACAAAAATCTTTTATTTTGTCACAGGCTATTCTTATAGGCTTCGTTTCTGCTTTAACACAATCATTGATAATATTTATAGTTTCTGACATAAAAATTCGCATATATTCGTCATATCCTTAGATTTATATGTTGATTATAATTTACAAAATGTTATAACTTTATTACCAGATAACAGATTTATTTGTAAACCCTTTCTAGTTTTATGCTAGTTCATCTTAACTTTATCTTAACTGTTATATTCAGAGTTAAGTTGAAATTCTGAAGTTAAGATGAATTTGAAAGTACATTACAATTCTTTGTTTTTTTAAACTCCGTCTTTATCTTAATTTTTGCGTACTACTAAATAACCAATCTCTGCTACTATTTTATATTAGTAAAAGAACATTCTGACTCACAGTCAAAGAGAAAACAGAAATACAATGCTTCACTTGAAATGTATACACACTAAAGATGAGCGCGTAATTTACGTATTCATAACAATGCAAGAACACAAAGACAATGAAACTGGAAAAAATTTTTATTCTCTAACAGGTAACGATAATATATGCTCTATATATATTCTGTTTTACTGCTACAATTTTTCAAAATAGATAAAATTTTCAGGCTTTGCTTCATTAGTTTCTACAGCTAAAAAATTCATCTTATATGTTTGAAATTTATTTATATCCTTTTTGTCAATTTCAATAATTGCATAATTGGGTTTAAAAAGGTGTTGGAAATCTGCCCTCTTTAATTTATATTCATTCTTTGGTTCAAGAATAATATCATTATGTTTAAAAAATATAATTGGAGCTGTTATACGAAAGAAATATATTAAACGAGCAGTTGAACAATGAAACATAGAGGAAAATATTTCTTACGTTCTTCAGGAAAATATTTCTTACGTTCTTTGATATCTTTCAAAGATATCAAAGTTGAATTCTTCCAAACTAACAACATAGGATCTTTACTAAGAAGTTTTTTATAATTAGTTTTAAAATAGAAATATGAAATTTGAAAAATGTTGAGTTGTAAACATTAATAATATATGAGCTGAAGTGAAACGTGAAAAAATAATTTTTTATAACATTACATTACACTAAAACATAAGCTGTTTTATATAATAATGTCAAGAAGAATGTTAAAATTTAAGGTAATTCAAGGAAAAAACAGTAAAAACTTCCACTGTTGAAACTTTATAAATGAATTGATATTCATACATGTTATCAGTAAAATTGTAAATTACAAGTATTTAGTGGTTAAATACAATAAAATGACAACCAAATATAAATCATGCCATTATGCATTCTCACATAAAAACAACTCTATTTTTTAAACTGAATATAAAGTTATTTTCTGTACATTTGAACTTTGTACAAATGTACAAAGTTCAAATGTACAGAAGTACAAAATGTACAGAAGTACAAATGTACTTCTGTACATTTAATATAACTATGCATAATATATATTTTTACTTTAATACGTTTCATGCACTGTATTACTTTATACAAAGTCCCTTTTTCAGATGAACTCTGTTAAACGTATACTGAATTATACCAAATTGAAATCAGAAGCATCATACGAAAGTTCTGTCGATAAACAACCACCCACAGATTGGCCAAGAAAAGGAGAAATTCATTTTGATAATGTTTCTTTACAATATTCTAAGGATAAAAATACTGTTTTAAAGCACTTAACATTTCGTATTTACCCGGGAGAAAAGGTAAAATATCTACAAATTCTAAAGATTGTTGCTAATCATTTCTATCTGAAATAATGTGTATTATTTATGAATTGCAGATAGGTATTGTCGGCAGAACAGGAGCAGGAATTTAGGTAGGCCATCATTCCATTGGAGAGTTTACTGTTTTAAATTAATTCAGATTAGAGTTCTATAAGTAGCAGAAATATGTTTCTTATGATGCGGTTGTTTCTATATTGCTTTAAAATTAATTCTTCAAAAATTCTTCTTGAAAAATTTGAAAAACTTAACGGCTGATGCAGAATTATACAGTCGTTTTTTTAAATCCGTAACTTCTTTCAACAGTGGCAACTACTAAGGGTTGTATACGTTAGTTATTTATTACAGTATGCATTTCGGGTGTAAGATTTTTGATGTAACTTTCACCCCTCATCAGGTGTTACATTTCTACAATCGGTAAACATACAGTTATATAAACAATTATATAAACACAATTTATTACAGTAATTATTACAAGTTATATTATTTATATTTATATATTTTTTCATTATATTTAACTAACCTTTTTATTTGTAAATTATACAGCTCCGTGGTGTCCATGTTCTATCCCATAAGGCATTTCCTACTGTCCTGTCTGTTTACTTACTATTTGGCCCTAACCATTTCCTCCCACATGTCGTCAATCTCCATTCCATTGTTTAAGTTTATGATGTTGGTTGTACTAACAATTGCGAGGTGTTCTTTGAATCTACGTCGATATCTGTCTTTTTCTTTGTATGTAG
Source organism: Centruroides sculpturatus (assembly GCF_000671375.1). Lineage (NCBI taxonomy): Eukaryota > Metazoa > Arthropoda > Arachnida > Scorpiones > Buthidae > Centruroides > Centruroides sculpturatus. The sequence continues at coordinate 290,768 of NW_019384511.1, forward strand.
AGTCCGAGTGCAAGTTACTCGCGCGTAATTGAAGAGCTGATCGCTGGCCATGATTGTTGCATCCGAACATGCCTTCTGAGGTTTCCTGATCAGAAGCGCATCAGCCACCCATCCAATTGGTCCTCCCATTAGAAGCAGAGGATGAAGATGGGGAGGATGTGAGAGATATGACGACTAGGGCACCTCTCAACAGGAAAAAAGTGAAAATAATGTGAGAGAGACCGGATTAGAGAATAGGCTCATTGTCTCGCCTAATTCGATCCAAAACCGAAATAGTGTCTAAATTTACGTGTGTTATTGCTCATAGTCACAACAGATCAGAAAATCGGAAGGCACGATTTGAACTTTACTCCTAGGTTGTTTAGGATTTAATAAATATAATTATCATTTAGTGTTAAATTTTGAAAAGAACTGCATGAGGAAGTTTCAACCAATTAGAAGGTCCAGAGTAAAGTGATAATTACTCGAACAAATACAAATATGAAGAGTGAGGTGCTTCCCAAGTACAAAAAGACTTTAATTCGAAAATTATTTATAATGACGGGGCATTATGAATAACACTATTGAGAAACAAGAGAATAACACTAAGAGAAACAAAATCGGGAATTGTAATAAATTTCAGGAATTTTAACATAATTTATCAATTTGACCGGTCAATATGAATACTGCTATCACTTAGTTTGGCAAAATGTTAGCAATATGTTGAGGAGTGTTCATCCAACATACGCTAGCCAACCAGCACTCACATCTGAGTTGCGCGTGCATATTGCGTTTAGTACCAAATTTTAATTTTTGCGACCAGTAGTTAATCTTGTCCGACATTTTACTGGAGGCCAAGGTTATATAGTCTATGCTGCTGCAAAATTGGTTGCAAATCTAGTAGATGCAAATGCTGCAAAGAAAAAATTATGTACAGTGGAAGATAGTTAACGAACAAATCGAATAATGAACACTTTCGCAAAAAAATTTTTATATTCGGATAACGAACACCACACAGAACAAACAAGAAGAAACGACGTAAAAAAATGAATACCGAATGGTCGTCCCTTGTCTCCCGGCAACAATTCGAAACTGTTCGGAGCGCGGGAGACGTCGACATCGACGCTCAACCCGGTATATACTGATCGGATAGTATTTCTCTGAACTTTGAAACTCTCCCTTGTAATTCCAGCCTTTTATTTTTCTGACAGAAACAATTCTTTTATAGTATTCGTGAGACTGTCGGGCGGACACTCGTTAAGTTTTGTGTCGGTTTATATTTTCGAAAGACGAGAGTATAATAGCAAAGGTAGAGAGTGGGCAGTTGTCTGATTTACTGGGCAGTATGTATTGAATAGGTCTACAGTAGGCCGCAGTTCAATCTTATCTAACTTGCAAGAAAGATACAGTATATGAAGGAGACTCAAGCAGCTACAGGTGTAACAAAAATCACATCTGAGAAATAAAGAGCATTGAAGAGCTCATAATGGAACCTGAAACTGATCTGACGACAGAATAACGCCAAGAACTCTTGAATGAAGAACACCAAGAAACTCAGCGAGATATGTTTTTTTTTTTTTTTTTTCTGAAAAAGAAGATTAATGTCGATATCTGCTATTATAGATCTTTTGAAGAAGTGGGAGGATGTCAAAACAACGGTCTTAGAATGGCATCCAAACGAAGTTGAGGTTAATAAGCTTAGAAATCGTTACAATTACAATGCTATTAATTACTTCTGAAAAATCCTGACGAAGAGAGAAAAGCAATCGACATTAGATTCTTTAACCCCCACAAACGGAAAGAATATGACTAATAAAAATGCAAGGCTGTGTATATATGTATTTTTATTATTACATATAAACGTAGTAAGAAAGTATATATTTTTATATATGCATATAGGCCTATATATATATTTTTTCGTGTTTCCAGAACGAATTAATCAAATTCCCATAAAAACCTATGGTAAATCGATAATCGGTTAACGACCAATTAGGATAGCGAACAAAGTCTTGGAACGGATTATGTTCGTTAACCGATCACCCACTGTAATTCCAAATGTTATCAAAATCTTAATTGCTCGAAGAAATAAACTAAAAATTATTTAATTTTTTATATAATTTACACGAAAGATAAAATTCCAAAAGTTTCCAGTAAGATGATTTTTCGTTAACATTAGTTTAATTAGTAAAATTTTATCTATACGCACTGTCATGGCGGCGGTTGCAACTGTTCGTGCTTCCAACGGACTCCTCCCAGATGGGAACTGCCAGTACGCCGCCAGTACGCTGCCGATTGTTTAACGTCACTAGTTATCTAGTATGTATCAATAACTAGTGACGTTAAACAATCGGCGGCCTACTAGCAGCTCCCCTCTGGGAGGAGTCCGTTGGAAGCACGAACTGTTGCGACTGCCGCCATGATGATGGTGCACATAGGTAAAATTTTACCGTTTAATTAATATAGTTAATAAAACTTAGTTTTAAAAGATTACATGTTCTTTTTAAAGTACTTTGAAATAATTCACAAAAAATAAATATTTCTAAATGAAATAATTGGAGTTTTTTTTAATCAAATTAAAATGTCCCACAAGACTAACTATTGGTCGCATAAATTTAAAATTCGGTACTAAACACAATATGCACGCACAACTCAGATGCAAGTGCTGATTGGCTAGCATATGTTGGATGATAACAACGTATTATTATCACTTTGCCCAAATAGGTAATAGCAGTATTCATAATGACCAGTCAATTTGATAAATTAATCAATACTTATCAGACTGCGCCCCCATTTTATTCATTATTCATAATGACCGGGCATTAAGAATAATTCCCTATTAAACTCTTGGTCCATAACATACAGTATATCAATTACAGTGAAAACGCCGTTTGTTTATTACTCTATATAAATAATAGCCGATAATTCGAAATTCTCAAATTAATAATCTGACATGCAAATATTTAGTGAATTTAATGTTTGAATTTGTAGATCGGTAAACACAATAAAATTAGGAGCAATTAAAGAACGTGCATAATAAATCGAAATTATGCAACAGGGTGCGCTGATACAAAATAAACAGCATTTTCTGCAAGGTTCGCATTTCACATAACGCGTTGAATGCTGCAAAAATACAAAAACTTTCGATAATCTTCCTATTTGCATAATTTGGCACTGCTCTGCTCGGAAAGTTGCTAACTGCATTACAAAATGAATAGCAAATTTAAAACGAAAATCATATAAAAATCCACTAATTTACTAGCAATGAATTACTAGCAATTACTAGCAAGGAATCATTAGAAATTCAAACTGACCCAAAATATTTTTGTGTGTGTACTATCTATTAACAGGTGAAAATAACGATATTTTGTTTTGACTTTAGAGTAAGATCTTGTGTTTTTGCTCATCAAAACCTTCATCAGTATAATAAGTCCTACTAATAAACAAGGACCAAGTAGATGGTGTATACACAAAAATGTTAAACAATATTTTTTTAATTTTATATAAATACGACTTGTACAACAGAAGCGATTAATACACCAGACGTGTACTCTTTTTCAGGATCCAATGTTATTTACCGGTCCTCTTCGAAGAAACATCGATCCTTTCAATGAATATTCGGAAGAAAATCTGTGGCAAGCCATTGAAGAGGTTAGAACTAATTAGTTTAATTTGCTAGATGTTTCATCCGTTTAACTCTTTCTAATAATTAAAATTAATTATCGTGTATATGTTTAAAAACTTCTCAATTAAAGGTGCAATTAAAAGAAGTAATTAGTAAATTACCTGGCGGATTGGATACACATTTATCAGAAGGAGGACGAAATTTCAGCGTTGGGGAAAGACAGTTAATTTGCCTTGCCAGGACTATTCTTCGTCAGAATAAAATTCTTGTCATGGACGAAGCAACATCGAATATTGATAAGAGGTTAGAATACACAAAAATTGATCTAATTTGGAATATAAATTATTTTATTTTATGATTTGTGATACGCAGAAAATTATATCTTATGTCAAAATTGTTAGATATATGTGCTAATCACTCTGTGTTTCAGTTTGTAACTTATTGATTGGATATTATTCAATTAACTGTTAGTTTGTTTACTCGCAATAGTTTCCAAATCATGAACACTTTGTTCGAGTTAAGCATTAACATTTTTCAACTATATAATAATACTGTATTTTCTATGGAAATTGGCAATAAATTAAGCTAAGACAGATAAATATGATGCACATAAGACAGTGATGGCGATTAGATTGATATTATGCCCATAATAAAAGGACTGATCTGAGTAGTTGAAATTTCAATCTATTACACAAAGAATCACAAATCGAAACTGAACGACCACCAGAAATATTTTATGCCAGTATATTACAAAGTATATTACACTCAGATTTTCACCATTTCGTCGTCCTTATTATGAATCTGCTCGAACCCACGAAGAGCATATAAAAGGTACTCTTGATGTCTTTGGTTAAAAAGCACCAATCTTAAAAAGTTGTTTTCAAATTTATAATCGATTTTATGTGTGATATTGAACATATATGTAAATAAGCAATCTTTTTATGTTACATTAGTGGTTTGCTGTGTAAAATAACTTAATTAATGTATATACAATGGTATACAAGGAAACTCTGATGTTTGTTGTTTATTTTATATAGGCCATATTTTAAAATCTATACTAATATTATAAAGAGATAATGTTTGTATGTATGTTAGTTTGTATGCAGCAGGTAATCTCCGAAACTACTCATCGGATTTCAAAAATTCTTTCACCAATATTTAGAATGGTACTTCAGGGTGGACATAGGCTATATATTATTCCGTTAAACATGGGGAATGGACAGTTCTTTACGGTAAGCCTTACGGAAAAGATTACCGTAAAGAACTCTACTTCTATTTATACCATTTTAGATGCAGTTTTTTCCGTTTTTGATTGCGTTTTAATAGAGTACGTCAACAGAATGTACACTAAGAAGGGATTTTTCGATATTCCCCCCGCGGGGGAGAGAGACAGGATTAAGGCTTACTCTGAAAAACTTGGCTTCTATTATACTATTTTAGATGCGGGTTTTTGCGTTTTTGATTGCATTTTAATAGGATACGTCAACAGAATGTACACTAAGAAGGAATTTTTCGAAAAATTTTCCCCCACTGGGGAAGTGTTATATATTTATAATAGATACATTTTGAGCCACAACAAGGCGTGGCGGGGTCTGCTAGTTTTACATAAAGTAGAGCTCAAAATTTATATCCATGTTAAGTCAATGACAAGATTTATGCTTCGTTAAGCTCACCTTTTTAGTAAGTTGTGCCTCAATGAACTATCGTTAAACTATCGTTCGGAGATTTTCAGAAACTTTACTGCAGAATCTCCATGCACGTTGATCATCGTGCAGGAATAAAAAATGATTGGTCTACCAGGTGTTGAGACGATTCTTTATTTTTCTTTTCTGTATTGATCTGACGGCAGATGGAATACGTAGATTTAACTATGTCCGTATAACATAATGTCAGTATGTGTTTATGCCAATGCAGAACAATGACGACTGACAACAGGTACATGAATACAGGCAAGTGTCAGTATTCATGTACAGTTCTAAACCAGAACTCTGTCACAATCGTGTATAATCTTTTTCAGAGGGCTTGAGAGAATGAGAACAGTTATATATGACTTCATTTTCTCTGTTCAACGTGTGATACTCTTTTGCTAGTTTTGTGCACCGCAACCACAACCTTCTCTATGCTCCCATCAGTAACCAAATGATTAAAACCAATAAACAGTAGTAGTTAGTTGAGAGTTTGTTTTTTACTAATTTTTAATTTTTACTTTGTATTCTTTACATATTTAACATCCAATTACAAACCAGTTTTCCATCGAAAGTCCTTTCAAGAAGCAATTTTTCGGCTAATCACAAATGTATTGCATTCCATTAGTTCAATTCAATCCAACCGATTTTATACTCCGTGTAAAAATTAAAAATAAATTTCTTACAGCAATTATGCATTATGCATATGATACGTGTTTTTGATTTGCATAAGTTCTTGGTAGTGATATTTTTAAGTAATTTTTTTCATCTGATTTGTGTATTTTGTATTTTACCCATATATTAATATTTAGAATCATAACACATTATTTATTTATTTAATATCTAGCACTGATTCCTGCATACAAAAAATAATTCGAGAGAAATTCAAATCTTGTACAGTGTTGACAATAGCCCATAGATTACATACAATTATTGATTCCGATAAAGTTCTGGTAAGATTTTATTGCTTATAATGTAAAGATAATATATATTTTAATTACATATTTTAACTTTTTAGGTTCTAGATACAGGGAAATTACAAGAATTTGACACACCATATGCACTACTGACAAATGTTAATGGAACTTTTTACAATTTGGTGAAGAACACAGGAATAACTTCCATGAACGAGCTATACAAAGTTGCTAAAAATAAATATTATTTTAAAGAATTCACCGAAAGTACAAAACTATAAAACAGTGAATCTTCTTTGAAGATCAACCGTTTTATAATTTTCACGTGCAAGGGCGTAGCCAGGATTTTCTCCAGAGGGACAAAAATAAGATAACGTTGTTTATTAAAAAATAATTTTATTTGAACATTTCAAAACGCTAAAAGTAATTAGTTGTAATGCTGTTCGAACCTATCAAATTTTATTTCAGCACTAGCCTACGGGATTTGTGGCTAAATCTTGTCAACATTTTTTTTTCTCAAATTTATTTTTAGTTTTCAGAGCCCTCTTCTCATGCACACTCATCACACAAAGACCGACAAGCAGCCGATTTTCTGTCATTGTTGACCGTATCCAAGTTTTTATCTTGTGTAAGGTGCTGAAGGATCTTTCAACAGTGCACGCTGTGCAGGGCTGTGAAAGTGAAATAAGTAGTGCCCGTTTAATGAATGCGTAGAACAATTGCGTTTCTTTAACTAGTGCGTCTAGTTCTATCTCCTTCAGTTCGGCATTTAGCACATTTTTTTTTAATTTTAAATTTTGTATCAACGTCCAGCTTCACCCAGGAAATCATTCAAATTGCAGTAAACACAAAAATTGTTGTTTTTTTTAAATTCTCATATGTCATATGAAGCATTACATGAGGGTGCAACGTAAGCAATGAGAATGTTTTTTTTCGTCAAAAAATCTAACCCCTATGAAAAGTTGCTCTTTCCCTGATATGTCACTGCTCTTGTCTGCCAGGATACTATAAGCACATACTTTCTTTATGTCAGTAGTGATGTTGTCTCTAATGACGTTGTCACATAGGCCGGTTATTTTATTTTGAATCTATGGTGACATGTAAGTGGAATTTTTGCGCCCTTTTCTATGTGCTCTTTTAAAATGTGGTCACCAGTGTCAATTTCGAGTTTGATCAAGTTTTCAAAAATATTTTTATGATGTTTTTTGCCCCTCAAAAGTAGATCACGTGTACCACAAAACCTCACAGTCGAAATTATTGATGCAACAATTATCTTTTTGGTTTCTATTTCTTTGTTAATGTTTTGTTGAAAATTTTTGTCAACAAAACATTTTGCTGCTGTGGCCGTTGATTTGTGCCACTGAGATGACGCGTGAGATTTCACGACATGTATTTATAGCAAGTTAAAGGACTTCACTATGAAAGAACCCATATCACCATTCATATTAGTTAGTGGAAATAACACACAGTAAATGCAATGCACTACGCGCTCTTTAATTTCTTGCAATATGCCCGCCAAGGAGTATAATCCACCAACCAGCTGTATTTGAATTTGCTTTTTTAAATTTCACAGCATCCTTAGTGAAATCATAACTTGGAGTTGGTGACCAACAGTTTTTTAAAACTTTCATTTTTGAGATGAGATCATATTAAACGAACGTCCAAGCCAGTGATCCACATCATCATCAAAATACGTTTAATCCTGTGCACCAGAACTAGATGGTATCGAAGATCCACTTGATCTTCGATACCATCTCGGGTTGGAGACGCTACTACGAATGTAACAGTTAACAATACCTACTTATTTATATAGCAAAGAGACAGGTTAAGACGCTTAGCTAGCGCTAATTCTAAATACAATTATAGGAAATTATCCTTCTTCATTAATATAGCTTGTCCGAGAGAGAAAGACTTTACAATTGATTGCGCGTTGGTGGAATCTTAGTAATAGAAGTTGGTCATTTGTTGGAGTCTCAGAATCGGCGATCTGCGGTTCGCCAGGTGATTCGGAAGTCTTGAATTTCTTGAGAAGTGTAGAGAATCAGTGAAGACTCGAACAGTATCCACACAGATCGGGCACGAACACCAGTCTAAAGCGAACTCTCTATGATGGCGAACTGCCTACTTTTTGTATTCAGGGGTCTTTCGTAGGTTTTTCCCATGACCTCTTTAAGAATCATCATACAACAGTCCAATTGTTGAATTTCACTCGTCGGTTCCGGATGATACATTCAATGTGTCACCTGAAACAAGGAAACACGCCCGTGGAAAAAGTTTAATCATTCTCTCTGATTTTCTCTTTCGAAAATTTTTGGTTAAAATTTTTCGAAAGAGAAAATCGTCAAATCAGGGCTCTCACAGAAATAAATACAGCACTTATTAATTTTAAACGACGTATAAGATATCCAGTATTGCACGTGGACGCAACGACATTTCAATTAAAATAAACTTCACTCATGGTATGTTCTGAACAAGCTTAAATGCATCAACTCACTCAACTGACTCACTTGCACTGATTGCAGCGCTTAAATAGGGGACAGAAGGCACTAGAACTTACCCGCTGAATCCGAACCTCGAACATTCTATAGTCTTCGAGTCATACCATAGAGCATCCAGACATTTAACCGCCAGTTCCCACTCTTTAACTAGAGAGCGCTCCCATCACCGACCAACATGATAGCGTCTTCTCGCCATGATTCAAACATGCTTTCTTGCCACGCAATACTATTACAACCTATTGACCTATAATTTTTCGTTTGACTAAATATGCCAGGCAGGGGCAAGCGCCCCACCCTTTCCCACCGTGGCTACGCTCATGTTCACGTATACTTTTTGTTGAATTTCTGCTGTTTTTTATTTAATATCCTGTACTCAGAAATAAGTGACATTTCCATCTGTGACCTAGTACATAGAAGTTTTTAAATCTATACATTTAATAAAATGTTCTACTGCAAAATTTATATACTGTACATGAAATATTACTCAAATTTAATTAATAAATTTAATTTTTCTAACAAATAGATTTTAAAAACATTCTATTGTTAGATTATTTATTTACTGAAAAAAACAGTATCAAAGAATTTAAGAATAGAAAATTGCTTTATTGTAATAAATTGCAATATTTTAATAAAAAGTTGTTGAGGAATTTCATGATAAAAATATAAATGAAAAATATATTTTTAGTAGTAAATATGTATTCCAGTAGAAATAAATTTTATGATAATCACGATAAATAAAGTATTGTATATATTTGAAATTGTGTTGTCATTATTTCTGTAACTAGAATTCTATTACCATCATTTCGGGAACAGATAATTAGTCGAGGCTTTGTAAATTCTATCAAGTCTTGCATTCGAATGTAAGTTACAGTGGCGTGCCGTCATTAGAAGCGGTGGAAGCGCCGCTTCCCTTGTATTTTATAAAAAAATAAATACATATTAATTTTAATTATATGAAAATAATCGCACAATATTTTATTATAACCGCATTATGTAACTTATTACAAATTTCTATATTCTACACGTGAAAAAAATAAGATTGCTATTGTATATTCGAATATTAGTGGCGGAGTGGAATCTCTGTATTGTCAGATTCCAAAAAGCCAGATTCGCGCACGCGCTTTACAGAGCACCAACCTCACCCGGTTTAGCTGGTGGAAAGCCTACGACCTTGAGTTGTTGCTACAAATATAACGCTTCCAATTCTATCCGGGACCGTTTCCGGGCTGTTAGCCGCCCGCCCGCTAGATATTTGGCCGATTACGTGAATAACGAGTAGATTTATAACTTAACCCAACCAATAAGAATTACTGATATGTTTTTACGATAGTTCTGTATAGTTGATAGGAGTTAAAAAAATCCATTAAAATATTTTGTTTTTACTTCGATTTTATATTACTCACGATTTTATATTACTCACGATTTTATATTACTCACGGATTTCAATGTTAAACCGGTGATATTACGATTTCGTATATCCCATCTCTAAGGGGATGTAGAAAAAAACATGTACAATTCTTGTAATGTTAAAAAATTAACTGTTACTTCGACAACGTCATTTACAACTAAATTTAATAAATGAGAGAGATGCACCAGGCACAAGAAAAGCTCTAGAATTTATTTTCCTTAAATTTACTATTTATGTATCTGTTTGTCATAAAAATTTGTCTTTCCACTTTTTTCCCGAGACTACAAATATTCGAGTACAAAGCAACTGGTTTCGACTTATTTCTACTTAAGAAGTAGTTAAATAATTAAGCGATTAGGGAATTGGGGACATAAACAAAATCCTGACGAAAGAGCCGGAATTTTACTTAAACAAAAGCTTAACCGAACCAATCTCTAGCCCAGTACAGTGCGGACCGATTTCTTCGAAATACTGTATTAGATGTAATAAAGACAGACTTTTTTCCAGTTCAACGAGAGTGACCGAAAAGTTGTAAATTTTGGAAATTTCCACGGACAACACCTGGTCCTAAAACGAATTAGTTAGAAAACAAAAAACGGACAATCTATTAAGTTTAACGTATTTAGATTTTTACCGCTATGATGAGAAACGTTTAAAATTTACGACAACCCTGTCGCTTCCTTTGAGATATACTAGTGATGAGAGAAAAGAGACATTAACCGGTATCGGCACCCTCGGGATTTGGCATGCATGCACGCACCGCACACCTACCAAGATCGTCTCTGATTCCATCCACGAGTCACTGATAGGGAGCACTTTTAACTAAGTGGATTGTTTTAATATTTAAAAAGTAAAGAATATCTTACGCTATTTTTATGTACGTTTCTTCACAAAACTATATTCATACAACCGAATATTTTGTACCAGGTATGTATAATTGTATATCGTATAATTGTATGTATAATTGTATATTTATTTTTAATTTTAGCCCTTATATTATAGCTAGCAATTTAGAATGTAATTGTGATATTGAAAATTTATTTCAAAAAGTTTTGGCTCGAGATCTTATAATGAAAAAGAAAACATTATTAAAACAGAAAGACCAATGCCTAAATTAAATATAAATACGTCAACAAAAAATTTGTTCGACATTTTCACGATAAAATTTATGAAGATATAAAATAGCTCTGTGGATGCATAAAAATGCAAAAATTGTTTTGTTGGCCTTGCCTACTATTTTCAAATAAAATTAGTATGTGGAATGAGATTGGCTCTGATGATTTAAATAATTTTAGTAAAGCTGGCAAAAGACACGAAAATCCTAAATCTCGCATCGAAACTTTCGTAAAATTGAAGCAATTTGGAAATCAAAATAGAATAGGATTTAACATTAGTACACAATATAAAATATATATTGAAAATTATAACAAGATAGTTACCGCTAATAAATAAATTTTAATTAGTAGATGTTATCGAAGCGAGAATTGGCATTTAGACGGCGTATAGAATCTATTAAATCTAATATAACAGAGTTAATTATATTGAACTTGCTTATTTATTAAGCGCGTTAGATAATCTATTAATTAAAAATACATTTAGAGAAGTCTACGGTTTTTACTGGCTTATCGAACAAACGAATACGAATGGACCCTAGACCATACTGACTGATAGCCCCTGGAAGTCGGCTTATTACAAAAACACAGCTTCCCTATCATCAAATTTCACGGCACGCCCCTGGTAAGTTAAACAATTTTTTAATCGATATATAATTTGTTATTATTACTGGACAAATAGGTATATTTAATGATCTGTGTTCTTGTGATTTTTTACCATGACTAAACGTGGCTAAATAATTATCACTAAAAAATAATCTTGCTGTAAAGTTTCTTTGACTTGAGTTTGTTTGAAAGTTTAAGTATTCAGTACATAGGAACGTTAATGGATAATTAGGGGAAAGATTTTTATCACCCATCTTGAACCGTAAAAACTGCTGCCTTTTTAATCGAAACTTTTAAAAATTTTTCAGGTTTGATAAAAGTCGAGGAGATAGAAAAATTCATATCTCTAATAATGTCGAACAATAACGATTTTAGTCGTTATTATCATTTGCAATATTTATAAAAAAATTGGTTCCACCTTCAAAATTACTCCTTTTCCTTGTTATAACAATTAAAGACATAGAAAATTTTAATAGAATTTACATACTCGTTTTTCATCAAAATCGAAGACAAAGATATTTCGCCGACTTTTCCTTTTCCTTTTTAGATAATATGAAGTCGAGTGTGTAAAAGTGTTTTAAAAGTTCAAACCTTACAAACATTTGTAATTTAATGGATAACAAGTTAAATATGTAAAGGAATTTTATGGTTTTAACTTTCAGTAATCTGTAATCTAAAAGGCATGCTTTGAAAAACATGACCTCATATGTTTGTTTATACTGTTGTAACTTGTGAACTTTTATTTTAGTTGGCTGAAGAGGGGCAAGGAATGCCCGAAACGTGTACAAATACAATGAACACGTATCAACTGAATAAAATTTAATGATGAGATTTGCCAAGTGTCTGAATAAATACAATAAATAGTTTGTGTTCGAATTACTAATTTTTAGCTTACGAAACACCATGTACATTTGATAGTTAACACAAATTTACTTACCTTAGGAATGCTTTTAGGCGAGATGGCATTTACGTCAGTAATTGTGATTCCAAGTGTGATCTTCCTTAATCTATTCGTATAAGAAGTTACCTGAAATACGACAATTTCCATTTAATCAATGACATGCATAACGTATTATAGGAAATAAAAATACAGTTTATACAAGCACAAATGTGATATATACCGGTAAATAAATTTTGTATTTAATTTTAACTATTCCTATAATATTTACTTAACTTGTTTTAATAAATCGCTAAGTAAAAGCAGATTAATAATTCTCTTTAATTAAACAAAACAACTTTGAATGCAAAACTTATATCTAATTAAAGCATATTTTTCGATAAGGTAGTTCTTCTCAGTTACATAAATTTGTGCAACTGAAGATCTTCATAAACAAAAGATTAATTACTTTAAAGAATAAAATTAAAAAGTTAAAAGCTATTAATAATAAATTAATTTAATAATATTTCTTTAAATTTATTTATTTTCAATTATATTGGAATTACCTTTAACCGATTATTTAAGTTCTTGTCTTGAAAGAAAATTCGTTCTAATGATAAACGAATTCTATATATCTGCAATATTTTATCTGATGGAAATGTCTTTAAAAATACCTTTTTTGTAAAAATTAAACTAACAGCTTATTGATTTCAATAACATTTTGGCAAATGTAACTAAAATTGAGAAAATTAATATAGTGAATATTCCAACAAATAAAAAGAGACACTTAATAATTTCATTTCCTTCACTAAAAATGCCCCCATATATACAAAATGCAGTTATGGTGAATTGAAATAAATAATATAAATCGACAACATTATTATCAATTTTACCTAAATCTTACAAAATATCACATAAATCAACGTGTCTGGTGATAATTGTATGAATATGAACTGCTTTTGTTTCAACTAATCTATTCTGTACGTTTATATTTAAAGTTGTCAACTCGTTTTCTGCAAAAATATAAACATCAAGAGCAATCAAAGGTAAAATAAGCAAAAATCCAATTCCAAATATTATTTCTAGTAGTGTTATACATAAATGAAATATTACAATATGAGCAATTTTTCTAGTTATAATTAAAGAAAATGCTAATTCCAGTGCACAGAAATAGATCATGTAAAAAATATAAAAGAGATGCATGCGAATTCTCTAATTTTATGCTGAAGATTAAATAATTTTGAACTGTTGGATTGTATTACTCTGGATAATTTCAGATAAATTTTATTTAAATTAATGGCGAATTCTTCACGGTAAAACAACTCTTAAGCTAAACAAATGTAAATTGTAAAAGAAAAAAGCCATGTAGCAAAATATTTCAAAATCTTCTCCGAATAATTCAACGATATTTCCTGTAAAATAGATTCTATCTTCTCCTTTAAGTAGCAAAAATTAAAATATATTTATGTTACTATAAGTAAATACTGTTCTTATAAAACAATGTTAAGCTCTCTCAAGGAAAGTTACTCTTCCAGAATCTATTATGGAATTAATTACACCGAACAGTTTTAGAAATTTTAGTTTGGTATTTGAAACAACAATCTCGAAAAGATCCGAATCCTGCATCACTGTTTATTTTTACAAATATTATAATCCAAGCTGACAGGTAAATGGTAATTATTGTTATTTAATAGACTATTTTATATTGAAAATAATGAGATATTCGAGTTTACGACTCACAAGTATGATATATATATATATATATATATATATATATTTACAGATATTTTGTTGCAAAGAAAGTTACTTTACTATCTGGCTGACGAAGTAATATAGTAATATTGTTAATAAATTGATTACTGACTTGTTTTCTTATACTGCGATTTCATAACGAGCAATAAAGATTAGGCTATCATAAACTAATATTTTCTCATATTACCTCTCATAAATATATCCGTTTAAAAGAATTAAATTTCAATTTAATTGTGTCATTATGCTAAAGAATATACAACTAGTGAGATATTATACATAATGTATTAGAATTAAATTTATGGCTGAAGAACTAATAGTACATCGTGGCATTACAATCAGGAATATTGAGAGCAATTGCTAATGCACCAATTAAGATATAACTATTGTTTCGTAATTGGTTATTTGCAATATATGCATAATGGAACAGTAATTAGGTAATATCTGTATAAAGTTATTAGCAGTTCGTATCAATGCTATACAGAACTTGTAACACCTCCGAAATTGCAGGAGTGAATATTATGTGGAAAATTTTAAAATAAGAAATTAATTATTACTGCTGTATATAAAAACGAAGCCTCTGCTTGTGATAGCATATACGTCTCACAAGTGCATGTAAGTGATATTGGACCTTACGTTTGTGAATATTATTAATTCTTTATAATTACATGGATTTATGCTATGCCTTTATCCGAATAAAAGTATTGTAATAAAATTTTTGCGCATTATTTTGTCATGAGTAAGAGAAAAAGGCTTTTTTGACAATTTCACAAGTTTTTCTATTTAATTTTTTTTTCTGTTTCTCGCTCTAATTATTGAAGAATCCGGGCATAAAGCGTCGGTATTTATTCGCTGTTCCTCTTTGAATGGACTAAAAAGATAAAAATAACCTCAAAAAGTACGTTCTTAATACAAGTAATGTAATGTCGTTCAGGTGTATTAAGCACCTAAAACACATTACAATTACAATAATATATACTTAATGTACCTGAAAGACATTATAATTAGTTTTTAACGATATCTGCAATGTATATGAACATTCATTCATTTCATTTCATTTAGTATTTATTCGTACATTAAATGCATCCTTAAATACATGAGACAATCGCAGCCCGACACGTGTGAAGTTTACGGACTAAGGCTGTTTGAAAGGTTTTCTTCCATAAAATTAATCGATTCTAGACTAATTCGACTCAACATTTCCAAAACACGTATAATTTTTTGGGAATAATCTATATAAACTATGCTATAACCAAAAAATTGTAGGATTACTTACCGAGTGTGCACCGTTCGACGTCGCCATTGCTTAAGCTTGTTTTCGTTGCGGAACAGCGCACCAAACTGCGGCCGCGATTTCTGATAAGTTATTTTTCTGCGAAAACTTCGTTGAACTTTGGAGACATCATTAATAGAAATAATTTTTATGGCGTTGAATAAGAAATGTTTCTTTCACAAGAAATGTATAAAATTAGTGCTGTATTAGACTTACGGTACCTAATTTACGTACTTGAGAGTTTACGCTACGGAGAGTTTAGGCGAGTAATGTAATAACTTACTCGCCTAAACTCTCCGTAGTGTGATGCTGGACGGCGGAAAGTATATATATAATTATAATAAAGTTACAATAAATTAAGTTATATAATTATAATATACAGTACCTAATTTATATATAATTTATATATAATACAGTACAGACGATAGTAAACTCAATTTACCCGCCTAAACTCTCCGTAGCGTGGTGCTGGACGGCGGAAAGTAGTTCGTCTGCTCGTCCACTATTGGTCCAGATTCGACCAATGCTGTCGCGACACGAGTCGGCGACGACGTTTTACGAGTCCCTTTTAGTGTCTTTATACGAATACTGTCGCAATTTTTTCGCCATGTTATAGGAATCTCCGTTATAGGAACCCGCGTTATAGAGGGTCTACTGTATTTCTAGATTTTTCTACAGTGTGAAGAGCTAGAAATCTGTAAAGGTAACATTTTGTAACGAAAATAAATCTGCCCGAAGATTTTTTTTTAATTACTAAATTGAAAACGGTAACTCCCGAATAAAATTTTAGTCTCGAGGTTGTAAAAGGCGTGCAGAAATTTTGACATCATTTTTTGCTTTATAGTGGTACGTATATGTGGTGTATACCTGAACGACGGATTAAGCGGTAAGCGAACTTTCGGGCGTGTAGGGCCCCGAAAGGGCTTCCGCACTCTTTAAAATGCTACTGTAGAAAGGAATTGTGAAAACACAGGAGATAGAAATAGTCCAAAAAACGCTTCGATATAACTTATATAGATACATGGAAGTAATAAATGATATAGCTTTATGGCCAACAATATTAACAGATGCTGTTATTGATCATATTCTTAAAACAAACCAAAAAGTGTAGAAAAGGGATTTCTTATTAAACGAAAAAAAAAAAAGAGTTAAGATAATGGAAGTAGATAAAACACCAGATGAAGGAAGTAACTTGACACCCGAAAAATTATTTAAAATACAAATTTACAGTGTTCTTGACACTCTATTGTGTCAAATAGATTGGCGTTATGAAAAAATGAAAACTATCTGTGACGATTTTTGCTTTCTCTGTGGCTCGTCTTTACAATACATGAGTGTTGCTGATTTAAAAAAATCGGCTGCAGATCTCGCTATTAAATATAGCAAAGATTTAAAAAAGTACGAATTCACAAGTGAAATTGAAAGTTTTAATTTTGAAGTAACGACTCTTATACAAAATATAGAAACTGCATCTCCGCTTAATATTCTACAGGCTCTTCATGATTTTGGTTTAATTGAGTCTTACCCAAATATCAATGTCGCTCTTCGAATATTTCTAACTCTTCCCGTTTCTATTGCTTCGTGCGAGAAAAGTTTTAGCAAGTTAAACTTAATAAAAAATTATTTAAGATCAACTATCGGACAAGAACGATTATCCAATATTTCTATTATCCAATATCGTTAAAAATATTAATTATGAAGGTTTAATTAATGAATTTGCTGAAATGAAAGCCAGAAAAATTGAATTAAAATAAATCTTATTAAAAATTTATTGTAATATATTTGTTTTATTATTTTCACAAAACCAAATAAATTAAGGGGCCTAAATGCAAATTCTTGCACAGGGCACAGGAATGGCTAGCTACGGCTCTGTGTATAAGCCTGCATACAAGTTACACTTATTTGTAAGCCGTACTTGCATACTTTCATCTGTTTATATCAAATAATATTGATAATTTTGCTAAGTAATTTCACAGATAAGAAAAATTATTTGTGTGAAAAATATAAATAACGATAAGTTATTTATTAAGATAATATATTAAGATAATAAATATTTAATTTTATTTATTATGTCATTTATTTATATCACAAAATACATAGAAGTACCCATACAAACATATCAACCCAACATGTGAAATGTAACATAAATAAACTGATGAGTACTTTCCTGATAAAAAAATAAATAAATTTTTACAATAAATTATTAAATACATACAAAATATTAATGTAAGAATTTATATACAGTATAAATATATTTTTTACTTAGATAAAAGTGATTATAAAGTAATATTAGTTTTGGCTTCCTGATTTACTCTTTAATTGCCTACTTCCTTCTTTAAATTGAAGATAACCGATTAACCCTTTCCGATATGTGGGCGCTAATAATACTTTTTATACAATTGGGGATTTCGAGAGGTCTACATTTGGGACGACTAAGCAATGAGGGAATCTGCATTTTTAGGAAAGACCTCTCAAACTTAATTCCTAGTGTGTCGCTTGCCTGGTCCAGATTGCCCCATAAAGGGGTTAAACGTTTAAAGTTTTATATTATCAAAAAGGTGATAATTACTGAAGTAAAATAATTAATTTCCTGGCCAAAACTAATTTTTTTAAAATAAAAATGACTAAATGTTATCTTATCAAACCGACAAAAAATTAAAGAAGGAAGTTCGTTTGTTAAGTTTTGGTTTAAATTGTGACATAAGGTTAAATCATACTCATTTATAAATCACATTACTTAAGAAACAATTTAATCTAGTACAAAATTTAACAACTGAGAAATGAGGAAAGTTATATATATCTTCATAATTATTTGCATTTATAATGTTACCAGTAAATCAATGAAATATGTGGTAAATCGTAACGATTTTCAGGACATTTCTGGTTCCGGTTATGATTATGTTTGGGACGATGAAGATTATAATGGTATTTCGGGTGATTATTCGGGAGTTGCTCCAAATTTTGTAAAGGTAAATATAAATTGATATAATTAATAACAATAACAAATTATATAAATAGTTAAATGTTGTTAAATTAAATGTTTAGGATGGTAAGAACATTTACGAAATCAACACTTTAGATAAGAACAAACTACCTCCTAGCTACGAAATTATAAGGAAAGTAAGTTCATATCTTTTATCAATTACTTTTTTCTGTAGAATACATTAAAAAAATGTTTTCTCACTTCCGTAACTACATTTCTATATTAAATAATTTATATTACACAATTTAAGTTTCTATAACTTTTAAAATATTTGAATATCTTACCGTGACTTTTAAAATTTTATTTAAATTTCGGTTTTAATTCTGTATCGGCATTACCTCTTCAGCAGGCAAGCATTTAGGCCTAAACGTCTTTAAACTTGGTAGCCATATTTCATGTAATTTTTTTCTTCATATTCGTTAATATTTTTACATTATATTAATCTTGCTTTCTTGGGATTTACAATGGTCTGCTGTCGCGTAATTCACACAATTATATTTAATGGATGGTATACATTCTTTTAATCTTATCCGTAACATCATATTTGTTTCTTCATTATAGCGTATGTTCTCCGGACATATATTTATATTGTAATTTGCATAGAAAATTATCTTCATTCAGATTGTTTTTTTTACTTTATTTTTATTGTTTTTGTTTTTTACTATTTATCTTTTGATTAATTCTGTCTATTCCTGTATTAAATGCATATTATAATCTTTACAGCTTTTTTCAAATTTACTGTAAATATTTTTATTATATTATATTTCTCTCGAATTTTGGTTTTCTTTTTTGCTTATTATTTATTTTGTTTTTAATATTTATTTTTTAATAACGATTTATATAAATATATAATAAATATCCTTATTATTATTTTTCTTTGTAATTCTATAAATCCTTTTTTTTATCAACATATACATTTTAAATGAGTATTAGATAATTTATTTAAAACTTTTCTAGGATTTCATATTTTTATGTTATTTCAATTTGGCTTCAATTTGAAAAAGTTGTGCAACTATAAATTACTACTGTCGTCAGCCTGTCGGTCAGTGTGTGTCTGTTTGTCGCTCTTGATCTCGAAAATGATGTTAGATGGATGAAAGTCGAGAACCTCAGGGACAGGAGGCCGCGATTATCTATAGACAAACCTCCGTTCTAGAACGGAAGTCACGTTATTTGAATATAAAATTTTTATTCTGTACGAAGTTCTATATACATGACAGGCAAGTCTTTATTTTTAACAGGAAATGTATGATCTACAGGGGCAAGACACTATTAAAAGTGAAAGCATTGCGATGAAAACTCGCAGACTGACATTGTGGCGATATGACAATAAACAATTATTCATATGTACTAAAAATTTTCATTTTGTTATAATTTTTATTAATATAACTATATTTTTTCTTTGCAATCTATTAAAATAATTTGTAATCTTTTAAAATAATTTTCTTATAATTTCTTATTTTTGTTGATCATTTAATTACTTAATAATGTAGTCATCTTCTATAGTCGATAATAGCAAACTAATAGCTATCCAGCATATTAATACTAAAATATAGAAAATAAAGTAACAATAAACAGGTTTATATGTTTAATGGAAATAATTTTAATATTCTAAAATTTATGTATTAATAATTTTATAAATGTTCACTGTTTACAATTACCATGTTTCTCTTCCTTTTGTAAGCAGGTTACTGTAGCAAATAATACTAATCACGATCATCTTAAGTAAAATAAACTTATTATCTTAAAATTAACAAAAGATGATTATAATTATAAAAATGTACCTTTTATTATCAGAATTCTATTTCGTATAATGTTGCTGCAGATAATAGTGAACGTACAATAATAAAAATGAATTGAAGTTAAAGCTTCATTTTAAAAAGTAAGATTTCTTTAATTAGGTAAGTAAAATAATTAGTAAATATACAAATTAAATTATTGAAATTATTAATTTATATACTAAATAATCTTTACAGATGCTATTGGTGATGAACCCGAATATAATATTTTTCTCATGTTTTAATATATTTATACTTTACTTCAGTAGAAATGAAATATAAATAATATTTTTATGAATCGTATCCAGTTGAATTTATATTTATATAATCTCATCAAATTAAAAGATAAAAATAAAATTTGTTTTTTAAAGTATATTATGTTAAAGATTTCATTTATTGTGTATCATTTAACGAGATGTAAAGAATGTAAGATTATATTTAGAATAAAAAACATTTTAAAATTTTGTGTTTCAAATTAATTTAACTTTATAAACATTTAAACAACATATAATTAAGGTAATATACTGTCTTGCTCATAATAAATTTATATAATACCACACTAGCGATATGTTGAACTCTAAAATGATAAATGAATTATTCATTGTATGAAAATTTACGCAAATAGCAAGATCATTTTAAATTGGCGCATTACTGGCTAAATTGGTAATGTTTAGTAGAACCAATAGAAATTTGTGAAATGAATGTAAAAAATAAAGTGTATAAATATGTATATTTTATAAAGAAGCTTTCTAATATCGAATACAAATATTCAAATATCTCATCGGTAAGAATTTTAACATAATCTACTACAAAGGAAATATTATAATGGAGTATAGACACGTTTCTATAACCAAAAACTTTATCTACAGATGAAAAAAAAATAATTAAATGCATCTTTAAATGTCTTCAGTAGTAAACAAACAAATTTATATTTTTAATTTTTTAAAAGTTCGTTGTCTCAATATTTTAAAGTACAGAAGAAAAAAATCTAGCAATTAGTTGCTTAATTTTTCTGTCAACATTTAAAACTCTGTGCGGTGTCAGATGTTAATGTGTTTTATTTAATTTTTTATTTTTATTTTCAATTGTTATAAAATGGAAAAAAGCTTATTTTGAGGGTAAAGCCGAGTCTTTATAAATATTGCAAATGTTAATAACGACTAAAATTGTTATTCATGGCGGCAAGTTCGACGCAGCTAACTGAGATAAATGATAAAAAAATGAGAAGGTAATGCATTTAACACAAAATCCACACAGGTAACCATAGAATTTAATTGAATGACAAAACAAACCAATCTTACCGGAAATCGTATTGTATTGCTCATCGAAAGATCTTATGTATTTTGAGTATCAACTCTTCCTCGATTCTAGTGAATACTGTATCTCTAATTCAAAATCTTTGATGAAATTATCTTCGAGGGCGTCTTCTGGTAAATTAAACGAACTGTAAAAAATCGAATTTTGTAAAAACGACGACAAAGACAACGTGGGCATCATTCGCCATCTTGAATATTGCATGGATGCGTTGAAACACAAGCAGAACTTGTATGGTCGTATTGCCATGTGTATCCTTCCTAAGGAAGATTAGAACCAATTGATGTGAGCTGCTTGATGATTGGAATGAGATAAGTTTAGATTCCGTTCACTCAGAAGAATCCTGAAAGCAGTTCCCAATTCTTTCTTAACCTTTAGGAGTCGCTTGAAATGATAATTCCGACACATTTTATTTTAACACAAAACAGAAAAATTTCTGTTAAAGAACACCGATATTACATAGGTTGCGGCCGACGTTTTCATCGCAAAAACGTGAACGTCGGACGTTCCGCGCCGCCTTCCTGTAAGCCTACAAGTTTGACAATGGCGTTTGGAACGTCGAGCATGATTCCACTGAAGTTCCAAACGCCATTGTCAGACTTCTAGGCTTACAGGAAGGCGGCGCTGAACGTCCGACGTTCACGTTTTCGCGATGAAAACGTCGGCCGCAACCTATGTAATATCGGTGTTCTTTAACAGAAATTTTTATGTTTTGTGTTAAAATAAAATGTGCCGCAACCTATCTATTAAGAGATGTTGCAGTGGTAGTTTTGATCCTATGGGATTCAACGGGCAGTTAACATTAAAGATGAAATATTTTATTGTGGAGATATGGTGTTTGCGATTGAATTGTGACGATTACTTTCCCAATTTTTTACGAAATTCCACTTACACCACTTTAATTATGAACGGTCCAAATAATAATAATAGTAAAAGGAAATGAAAAACACGCGATGAAATAAAAACAACAGAGAAAACATATTCCAAAAATTTTGCACATAATAAATAAATGAATGAATATGTTTTTACTAAAAAGGTTTATTTATAATTAAGAAAACAACAACAGCGTGGAAAGGAAATTGTATGTAACCTGCTGTGGTCCTTCGTACACGTCTTTAATTAAAATGCCAGAGTATCTACGCATATATCAGAGCAGTGTCACCATTTATTAGCATAAATGCAGATTTTACTAACTTTTTATCATGATATAAAGTTTAGAATTAGGTTTATTTGGTTATGGCAACGCGACGCATCGGCGATCTGCCGAGGGGAGTGCCTCCCGGGAGATCTTTCATAAAAAACTGGCCCCGATTTAGATGTTATTAATGTGAATAAAACCCGGAAAACTCCACGTGGCAAGCACAAATTTATGACCTGCTACCGGTGTTTAGTGGTTTTAACCACGCGACCATTGCTAGGCAATATCAAGACACGAAGATAGTTTAATTTGCATAGAAAACAATAGCAAGCTTCGTTTATAAGTTTTTTAAAAATAACTTTACATTAACTTATATTATTAATATACTTCTTGATACAGAATATATAGTATGCAAAGAAGCGAATAATTTGGAAATTGATAAATAATCAGAATTAATTACAATCGAATCCCTATAACACGGGTTCCTATAGTTCGGATTCCTATATCATGGCGAAAAATTTGCGACAGTATTTGTACAAACATGCTAAAAATCTCCTATAATTCGGTAAAACGTCATCGCCGACTTGTGTCACAACAGGATTGCACAAACCGTTGAGTTTAAACGAGCAGCGGACCTTCCAAAAACCATTTATTATTTAACGTCCATAAAAACTATATTTATATTAATGATGTCTCTAAAGTTCAATGAATTTTTCGCAAAAAAATAATTTATTAGGAAGCACGCGAGCGCCATTCGATGACAATCTCCACGAAGAAAACAAGCTTAAGCAACGGCGGCGTAGTCGAACGGTGCACACTCGGTAAGCAATCCTACAATTTTTTGTTTATGGCATAGTTTATATGGATTATTCCCAAAAAATTATTCGTATTTTGGAAATGTTGAGTCGAATTAGTCTAGAATCGATTAATTTTATGGAAGAAAACCTTTCAAACAGCCGTAGTCCGTAAAGTGCATACTTGCCGGGCTGTGATTGGCTGGACTTCTAGAAGCTGGATTCATAAAAACAGGAACATATCTACCGTGTTATAGGGGGGTCGACTGTATATGAAAAGAAATTATTTTACCTTGAACTTTTACTATTACCATTTTATTCAATATACAGTATTGGATAAAATATGACACTCAGATAATTTTGAATGAATTTATAAAATAATACATTCAGTGTAGGCTAAATATTTCCAATGTACAATATATTAGAAATAAGTTATTTACTATAAAATATATTCAAGTGTGAGCTCCCATTTACTATATAATTAGAATAGCAAAAAATAAGAATAGCTGATAAGAAATATAACAGATATAATAAATAAACTTAGAGTATCCGATTCTTATAATTAGGACAAACTGTAGTTGTGAATGTGTTGATTATACAAAAGTAAATCAATGCTATTTTCATCCATGTAAAAAATATTTAATTCTATATTATATGCAAACTTACTTACTTAAAATGTTTCTACACAGGTATAGTTACAATCATTTCAAAACTTTAGGAACAATGTACTACATCATACACGCAAATAACATACAAGTTATGATTTAGTGATATGAAAGAGTACTCCCTGACATACTGTATTCTTATTATATATTTTATGTAAAATTTTATGTAAAGTAAATTTTAATTAATCTGAGTAAAACATATATATTTAAATCACATACACGATAGTTTTAAAACTACATAAACTTCGTTGTATTTTTAGAAGACAGATCAGGGTCCAAAAGTCGGTGTAAATGCAGAATGTGGTGTATATATATATATATATACATTCCTCTTCCGTCGATTTTTCCAATTTTTTTTCGACATTTTTATTATCTATATAAACGATTACATTTATAACAAAAATTCATATATATTTTTGATTTAATCTAAAATATATAAAATTTTTCCATAAAAAACTCATATACATTTAAAAATTTAGCATTGTCTTCCATTTATAAACTCGTTTTTATTCTGTTTTTCCCTTCTTCTATTCCTCCCCATCGAAAAATATTTGTAGTAAAACACATCTAACTGCAGCCGAATATATTTATTTATTTTTAAAATTAAATTTAAATATACTAACATGAAGTAAAACATAAAATCTTATTGCAGACTATTTTATAACTACAAAAGTCGATAAATAACGTAACTAAAGTCCTTTAAAGCTTATTTTCATACGTTTTATATTGTAATTTTATATTCGTTCATATACAGCGTCGACTATTTTCTACTCAGCTTTAATTATACTTACTCATTTTAATAGTATATATTTTCTGCAAGGTATAATTATTTCTATTTTTCGCTGTCACCTGACTTCCGGTTTGCATCGAAAGTGCGTTTATACTTGTTCAAAGCATCTTACTCTAATGGTTTCCACATCTGGTCTCAGTATTTATCTAACTTCTTTCTCGAGATTCAAGAAAAACGGACGGACGGACGACAGTGGGAGTTAATAAATCAATAAATCTACAATTTTTTTCAAATTGCAGCCCAACAATAAATCACAGGCACTGAAATGTTATGTATATAACATGTATAAAAATGATCTGTTCAAACGTGTTTTATTTTATAACAATAAAACTAGTTATATCGAAATTCGAGTGCATTAAGATAGTTGTGAAGAAATAATTATTAAATTATTACTAACTATATAAGCTGTTGCTACAATATATATTCTGGAGAATTGCTTAAAAATGTCTAAAATTACGATTGCATTTATCAGAAGATGAAATATACATATACATTATACGAGTCACTTAGATTTTACAAATACGTGTGCCGGGCTGTGAACGGCTCACATATTTGTAAAATCTAAGTGACTCGTACAACATGTAATTCAGATAAAACGGAAAAATCAATGATCTTATAGGGGGATCGACTGTACTTATTTTTACTTTCCAGCCTCTGTTATATATAACCGAGAGAAAGCATGGCGATTGATCACAAAATAATCCTCGAAGATTCTTACAGTTTTAAAATTGAACATGAAACATCCAGAAATGCGAAAAAATTCGGAAGATTTTCTGTATGTCTAAATATTAGTGTGGGGGGGCAGAATTTTGTTAACCCTTATTAAGGCTTAATAACTCCTGTGCTTTTTTCGAAAAATTTTGAAATCTTTCAGCATAGTTTTTCTATATTAGGGGAATTAATAATGTTAGATTTTGGTAGTTAAAGGTCAATGGAGTGAAGAGATGAAGGGTGGTCGAGTGTCATATCTGGCGTAAGATGGGAATTAATGACGATTTTACTGGTACTAGCATTCACAATTTTTTTTTATAAAACCTATCCTTACTCTCAAAATTAAGATTTTTGCCATTTTATGATAATAAAAAATCTAAAAACTTTTTAAAACATGATATTATAAAAGATGGCGCCAGCAATGTTGTCCGGAAAGTTCAGCAACTCGTTGCTGGATTTTTAGTGATCAAATCTTAATGTAGTATCAAACTCATATTTATGAAATACAAAACGAGTACAAAAATTATATAAATTCTAAATAAAAGCATTAGAAATTCAATATATTAATTTATTTTTATTTAACTGATACCTTCATAACCCAAATCCATTCAACTGTACGTTTTAAGTGGAAGTTATTTAGAAACATGACGTTGTAGATTGTATATTAGTATGTCAACTACATAAATAAACACTGGTTAATGTATATGTATATAGAAATTTATTAAAAGTAAAATTTAACTCAATGCTGGTAACAACAAAAACATTTAAATCATGTCACCATACTTTTTAATAACACATAACTGTGTGTACGTTACAGAGAATTAAAACATAATTCTATAAAAATCATATATTTATTTTTTATATTAAATATTCTACAGTGATTTGCAAATAACGCCATTTAATTATTTGATGACACATCAAATAATTTAATGACGTATTTTTATATCTGTTAAAACATCAGTTTTAAAAGATATAAAAATAGTAAAATGTAAACTTGATGGAAATAAATGTTTTACTTTCACCGTTCTTTTTCTTTTTATTATTTATATTAAATTTAAAAATGAAAGTAAATATATAATATGGCTAAAGTCGTTAATAATTTATTATATTGTTCAGAAAAAATAATAAATATAATTAACGCTAAGTAGAATAAAAACGACGTTATAACTGAAAATATAAAGTGTATAATAAAAAAGAATTACAAGAAAGTAAGCTTTCAAGTATTAACATTGCATTATTTATAAATATTTATAAAATAGTTATAGTAATTATAAAATAGCGTGCAACAACATTTCATGTGTTAATTCGTGTTAATAAATTAAAATTAAATTAAAAAAATATTAGATATATGATAATCCCGACAAATAATGTTGCAGACGTGAAAAGTATTTTATATTTTCAACATAATTGGAATATCGAAAAATTAAACAGTTAAAATAAAATCATGTACTTATTTTCTATGAAATAAAATTTTACGTATCTGTTTTTTTTATATATAATCTTTCGCTGCTTACCCTCAAAATAAAGCTTTTTAATATTTTGTAGTAGTTCAAATTGCGCTACCAAAACTTTGCCGGAAAATAGAGCAACTGGTTGCTGTTTATTTTTTAAAGTAATTGATAAGGTCAGCAGTATTTCTTGATCTAACTCCTTCTTCAACCAATGAAATAAAAAAAACAAAAATTAAAAATGTAAAATATACATATATAATATGTAGAAAAGCAACACCCATTTTTATATTAACCCATTAGCGTTTTTCCAGTAAAAGCTTAATAGCAAAATTTCATTCTTTTATATATTTCTCAATATAACGTTTTCATGTTGGAACAGGCAATTTAGTAATTAAATTAATTAGTTAAACATTAAGAGTAATGGAAAAACCCACACTTCCTTTTTCTTATCCACTCGCGATCTTATCGTAGATAAAACCGATTAAATATTGAGTGTGACTTATGTCTCACTCAGTCAAGACCATCGACTATTCATGATAGGAAACTGGAATTATGAGGTGAGAGAATTCATAAAACGGCTAGAAAATAGCAATAATTCTGCCGACTTGTCTGGTTCTTGACACCTCATATCAGCAAACCCTGGGCACAACTAGAACTTAGAATTCATTAAATCAAAGTAACTTGAGTCAATTTTCAGGTACAACGCGTATAAAAAGGGATAGCACCTGATCACCAGGGACATCCTAAGAGTATAGACGAAGCTCTATTCGCGAGCTACCCGACGGCCTATGGACCCCGACGTTCCAGCGTTAGCTCGCCGACCATCCAGCATAGAAGTAGCTAAGTGCTATGAAGTGTCATCACGAGGTATTAACTTTGAATAGTTTATGTAAACTCTTTCTCTTAGTCAATTAGCCTATAAGAACGTGGATATAAGGCTTTAGATTCTAACTGATAGTCGTATAGACTGAATAGAAATAATATTGGCACATAGGAATAAGCCCGGACATTATGTTTCTTATGAAAGTTAGACCAACCAGTAGTGTAGTAGCTTATTGTATCATCTACTTTATGTTAGTTTATAAAATTTTTGGTTTTTCTTAACCTGTCACTCCTTCTTATTTCGGATAACGGATCCTATTGGCTTATCCACCCCCTCCTCGCTCGGTAAAAGGATACAACAATCTAGTGACGTTTGAGCGAGGATTTACCATCCTCAACGCCGAAAAAAGAGATTAGAACTGCTACTCTCTAAGCCTTAGGCGTCTCACAACTGTATATACAAATATTGTATACAATGTATAGAATAATGATCTTAAACTTTTGAAATAAACCTGTATTTTTGTAAAAAGTTTTTATGAAATCGAATTTGATTACAATGTAGATTAAAATCAAAAAGAAAACAGTATTTTTGTTATTAAAAAAATATTAACTGATATTTATATGATAAACTTATTCACAACTAGACTTTGACATGTTTATAAGACCTGTTTATATATAAATTAATTTATAATAACTGAAATAATTCTTATCAGTTAATGTAAATAATATTACTAATTCTTATTATATAGCAAATCGGTCGTAACATTTGTATGTTTTACACAGAAGAATTTATCTCAAATATATTATCGAACGAATTATGTAAATGTTCTTATATATGTATGTAGTTTGAATATTTTGAGTGTCTAAAAATATATTACAGTAGAGCGTCGATTTTCCGAAAGTCAAAAATCCGAAACATCAATCATCCGAAAGAATTCCAGTCGGCAAATTTAAATTTTCGCCAGTGCTGTGGCGCTTCAATCTTTGGCTATGTCTCGGGCTACTCAAATATTTTACGTTTTTGATACTAAATTAACATCTGAAGTATAATTTTTTATTGTTTTTATATTTTTCAATATATTTATTTTGTTTGTACAAAATAAAAAAATAATTTTTAACGATACAATAGCCTTTGTTAGGCTTAACATCGACGAAAATTCAACGCGAAGCGACACGCAACGAAGAAAAATTTCAACATCCGATACGTTAAACTATTTTTTCGTACACAAATCGGTTATCCGAAATATCAGTTATACGAACAGTCTCCAATTGATTCGGAAAATCGACGCTCTACTGTAATTATATAAGTTAATGCAAGTTTCATAATGTTAAACTAATATAACATACGTTTTATTGAGCTGCGATTTAAAAAATTGTAGACCTAAAATTCCCACTGTCAGGCTGTCTATAATCTCTTAATCTCGAGAACGGAGTTACATTGATGAACAACGAAACGAGATATGAAAGCATTAGGGGTAGAAGCCTAATTAACAGTATAATAATTTAAAAATATACCTTTTGCTGTATTTTAAACTGTTGTTAATAACTACAACAGTTAAAATTTATTATACAATTAATCAGACTACTGTTTTTATATTTGATAAAAGCGTCAAGGATACGTGGACACAAATTAATAATTACATATACACTTAGAAGTGACGTGTAATGCTGTAGTTGCAGATAGACAGAACTTCAGTCGTCACCTCCTAAGATAAGATGGATCAAAATTCGAATAGTAACCCGTTCGACTCAGCTAGTGTTTTTTCTCGTCTATTTTTCTGGTATGTAAGCTTATTTAAATTCATTAATATTTTAAATTATACTGCATAGATAAAAATGATGAAAAAAAGGTGTGTGAATTTATAATCGTACAGGTAAATTTATTGAAGAACTATATTAACAATTGAAAAGTTTTAGTACGATTTGAGATCCGTGCATGAAAAGAGCTTGTTTGAATTTATAACGTAGTTTATTAATTTTTACAATATACATAAATTTTCGTTTTCGTGTTATATTTAACGTTTTTCAGTGCTTTATATATCCATTTTTTGTTTCCTGCTTTATTGAGAGTTAAACTTCAAAACATTTCTTGTCATGATACTGTGTGTAGCAACATACAATTCGTCTGTACTATAGAAACTAAAAAAATTAAAGTTTTTCAATTACTTTTTGCATAAAACACATAATATAAATCTATTCGATATGTGTTTTATATCACGACTGTAATACCGTATATACAGTATTTTGTACTACAACAGGGGTGTCCAACCTTTTTGTTTTTCTGGGCCACATTGGAAGAAGTCTTGAAGTTTTGGCCACAAGTATTAATATTTTATATATACTTGTGGCCCAATCCTTAAATATATACATATCTAGATTATAGTACAGTAAAGCGTCGTTTATCCGAATCAGTTGGGGACTCGGGTTGTTCGGTAAATTGATATTTCGGATAACCGATTATATACGAAAAAATATATTAACCCATCCCTTGTTGAAATTTTTCTCCGTTGCATGTCGCTTCGCATTGAATTTTCGTCGATGTTAAGCCTAACGAAAACTGTTGTATCGTTAAAAATTATTTATTTATTTTGTACAAACAAAATAAATATATTGAAAAATATAAAAACAATAAAAAATAATACTTCAGATGTTAATTTAGTATCAAAAATGTAAAATATTTGAATAGCCCAAGACAGTCAAAGATTGCAGCGCCACAGCACTGGCGAAAATTTAAATTTGCCGACTGGAATTCTTTTGGATAATTGACGTTTCAGATAATTGACTTTCGGATAAACGAGCTCTACTGTAATAAGTATTAAAACTTTATCACGAAAAAGAATATTTAAAAAAATCATTTATGCAAACACTTTCAATTTTTACTTGGAAATAGATATGTTCTTTTATTATAAAGAAGACAAACAAAAATTTGTTTGAAAAACACAAATATTTGTTTTATTTGGGTCTCTAATAAAAAACAACGAAACACTATTTTAAAATGCATTTTTATTCAACTAATATATTTAAAAATAATATGTGGCCCAAAAAGTAGTCAATGCACCAATTAATATTTTTATGCCAAACTAACAAAAGAGTAGCCAAATTTGGCGGAAAGTGGCGAAATCTTGCAACGCTGGATGGAATGCTAAATAAAGGTGGAGTTGGGACTCAAGGATTAGAAACCCAAACGAAGGGAAAGAGAGAAAGGACAAAAGATAAAGTGAGGAAGGTTGGAAAATTAAGGGTGCAATATTTGTATAACAGAAAATCTATTTAACCTTTTTCACTACTTTATATCTTTTGGCCTTTCTCTCCTTTCCCCGAATTTGGGAATATTGGCAAGCGCCTAATCCGACAGAGTGTGCTATTTTTGAGCCAAGATGGCTGCCGAAACAGGTAGGAACCGTCCACGTGTTTCTTCAGTGCCTGAGTCGATTCAGTTTCTATCGGTGACGACTACTGCGAAGACCAAATGGAGAACAAATCATTTAATTTATGTCAAATTCTAGACTATATAGGCGACAAGAAACGTTGTCTTGTAGAAGGTGAAGCCGTTTTGGATAAATGAGACGTACACACAAACACAAAGCATAATGTGTGCTATAAACTTTTGACTGGCCTATGATGTATAAGTGCAGAATGACTCAGCATGGCAACCTTCAGATTGGCACTAATTTTAACTATTATGATAAATAAAACTATGTTTTTATATTGGAATATGGTGTATACTGCTTAAAATATTTAAATACTTCTCACCTGTTAACGTGTAATACACATGCTATCACATGTTTACAAAAACCAGACAGCCCCGCTTTGCACGTGCATTCTCTCTGTAATTGAGATGTATTAAAATGCCAATATCTGAGATTGCAACACTAAAGCAACAACATGAACTTCGGTGTTGTTGTTACAGCTTAATCCACAAAATACGATGTGTCCAGCATCCAAAACGGCTTCACCTTCTACAAGACAACGTTTTCTGTCGTCGATATAGTCTAGAATTTGACATAAATTCAATGATTTGTTCTCCATTTGGTCTTCACAGTAGTCGTCACCGATAGAAACTGAATCGGCTCAGGCACTGAACAAACATGTGGTCGGTTCCTTACCTGTTTCGGCAGCCATCTTGGCTAAAAAACAGTGCTCTCTGTCGGATTTGGCGCTTGCCAATAATCTTCGAGTCACTACTCCAGCTTTATTTAGTATACCTTCCTCATTCACATCTTTCCAAGTATTTGAAAATATCTCCTTTCCACTCAAATATAAAATATGTATAGTGTAAACTTTGTGAAACTTCTTTTTTGAGTTTATGCCGTTGAAATAAATAAATAAATATAAAATAAATAAAAAAATTAGTCAGTTTTGTTTACACGTTTATTGGGCCTCATTGGAACTTGCCTTGGACCGCATGCGGCCCTCGTGCCGCGGGTTAGACACCCCTGTACNTCTATAGTTAATCGTGCTTAGCTTTCCATATCTGGTCTCGATTTCCATTATTGTCATTCGTCCGTCCGTCTTTCCTCGAAATTAACAGACGACAACAATGAGAATCTGACTAAAGAAACAACCTGTTACTGTATATCTTATACAGTACTTTGAAACAAGGCCCTGTGCAATAACGAAAAGGGGGAGCAGCTCGACTTCCCAACCTCATATATAAATATAAAATAAATAAATATAAATATATTAACGTTGTTTTCGACAAAATATATAGTACTTTGAAACAAGGCCCTGTGCAATAACGAAAAGGGGGAGCAGCTCGACTTCCCAACCAAATAAATAAATATAAAATAAATAAAAAAATTAGTCAGTTTTGTTTACACGTTTATTGGGCCTCATTGGAACTTGCCTTGGACCGCATGCGGCCCTCGTGCCGCGGGTTAGACACCCCTGTACTACAAGTTAATTGCTTTAAATTGTAATACTAAACATGTATGTTTGTATATTCGTGTATCTGTTCATATGTATCTGTCAGTATGTTCCTCAACTGACAGATAAAAAATATTTACATTATGGAAAATTAAAAACACGACCGTAGGTGAAAAACGAAAAAATATTTGATATATACAAGGCTATACCAGGGCTGTGGAGTCGCGTAAAAATCTACCGACTCCAACTCCGACTCCGACTCCGACCAACGGAGGACTTGTTACCGAAAGAGACCCGGAAATTCTGATGTCATCACGTGACCTCAGAATAAAAGATTCAATAAATAGAGTTTTAATAAAGATAGAGCGTAGAAACTTTTTATTCCAAAGCCAAAAGACTTCTCTAAGTAATATATAAGTATGTATTCGATAATTTTTACTTTTCCGGCTGTTATACAGAAGGAAAGTGTAGCGCTCGGTCAAAAATGACCCTTTCCAAATTTTTACATTTTTGGACTCGGAACACCTCGAAATTTCGAGATATGCAAAAGATTTGAGTTATTTTTTCTATATGTGTGGATGTTAGACTGTGTGGGGGCATGGTTTTGTTTACCCTGTTTGAAGCCTAATAATTTCTATGGTCAGAGTGGTCAGAATCGGAGTCAGATGAGGACACAGGAGTTAGTTATTAAGCGTCAAAGTGGTTGAACTAAATCGTGTCCCCATACACATTCTAACATCTTAGGCGGGAACATCTTAACGGGTTTTACTGTATTATTACTGTATTATTATATCGGGAAAGTACCGGTAACTATTAAACTAAACGTTCCTAATTGGATTTTTCGCTAGTGTAACTGTAAGTAAGGTTTTTGAAGGCTTTTGTACAAAAAGTCAGAAAGTAGGCTTAGAGAAAATCGGGTGGTAATATGGAACTTTACTGTATATTTTGAAAAATGTTTTAATGTAGCCGAAAACAAATAGGAAAGTACAAAAAATGTTACATAATTACAAAATTATTTACTCCAATGTATTTTATAGCAAAAATGCTTTTATAATAAAAACTATGACCTCTGTCAACGATATATATTCAAGCAGCTCTTTTTCGATATTCTCGGGAAGAATTGACTTTATACCTAGTGTCTTTTTCACAAATTGCTCCGGACGAATGTCTGCTTGCAAAGAGAAAGTTCGGAGAAGTTGAGTTCCATATTACTGTAAACGCACCAATAGGGTCCGTAATTCACGCATTGCCATCTTGAATTAACTTATGTCTGTCGAGACCAAAATTTAAAAAACGTGAACATCACACAAATTAATATGTATCCCTAAGTCTCTGGAACGGAATACGTGCACCAGTGAACCTAAAACTACACGATTTATATTTTTAAAATAATTAAATTCACTTAGCATTCAAAACTTACGAATTTTGAAAAAAACAAATTTGCTGATTAAATACGGACAACCGTTTAACTGAAGTAAAACGGTTTTTCCCTCGCTATGGATGTCTGCCTAGTGCAGTTTAAACACAATCCGCTGCAGTTCACCTTTATTATCAGTTCGAAATGGGGTGGTTCCATAATACCCGCAGTGTTCCATAATACCACCTTTTCCTCTATTAATGCCCCTTTATACGCAAGCCACAGATACAGATAGATACAGATAATTTTATTGATCAGATACCAACAGGTACATGCCCGGCACTGAAAAACATAACCGAGTAAAGCGCGACAATACTGAGAAAGTGAGTACTGGTCAAATAGTTTGAGTGTACACACGTACACTTACAGGAATACAGTAGTATAAAAATTATACAGGAGTACAAAGGAAAATTATACATGGAATACAAAATAAACACTATACAGGAATTACTTATATTATACGAAAATACAATAATTGCCACATTGTACAGGAGTTTGGGAGTACAAATAGAGTTCCGTAGACGGAATACACAAATGATATTACATTTTGCAGAGATATTTTAATATAAGCATAATACTAGAGTACAGGTAATATATACATTAATAATTACATGGGCACGGTTGAACACTTAAAGTATTTGACAATAAGCGTGTTGAAAGCCTCATAGGTGTCCTTGTGTTTGAAGATCTCGTAGCAGTCATTAGGCCAGGACTTGCCGTGGGCCTCTAGAACGATTTTGAGGTGTAGCCTCTCCAGCTCTAGGGCAGGACACTCGAAGAGGTAGTGTGAAGAACTGTCCACGACTCCGCATAATGAACAGTTAGGGTTAGGGGTGTTGTGGAACCTCGCCAGATAAGAGTGGAATCCTCCGTGGTTGGTGAGGAATTGGCTCATGCGTTGATTAGGGCAGTACCACTTGCTGTTAATGAAATTTCTGATGGCTGGAATAAGTCTATGTGTGGTGGGATGCCTCCTCTCATTCCTGTCCCGTTGCCAGGAGGTGAGTAGATGGTCCTTCAGGATGAGTTTGATGGAGTGGATGCTAAGTTTGTTGTAGGCCACAGGGAGGTCGTGGTCAGAGCTGGCGGACTTGGCAAGGGCGTCCGCCCTCTCGTTGCCGAGCGTTCCCTGGTGGGCTCTGGTCCAACGGATGTAGTAGGAGTTATTGGAGGCAGAAATATTGTTCTGGATGTCATAGGCAATGGGATGGTGCGAGTGGTTCTGGAGAAGTGTAATGGAAGATAAGCTGTCTGAAATGATCGCCACGGTGGAGTTGGAGTAGTTGGCAGAGGACCAGGCCACTGCTCTACTGATGGCAAACAGCTCTGCTTGAAGAATGGTGAAATGGGCACCGAGCCTATGGCGTTCAGAGGCTATTTCCGTGTTGTTGTGTTATGCGACTAAGCCACACCCGACATTGAGGTCAGCTTTCGAGCCGTCGGTGTAAATCTCCAAGTCGGCGTGGTTAGGTTGATAGAAGTTAATTGTGATGGGGAGAGCGGGGTGCCTGGAGCTGGCAAGAGGGATGCTGCTCTCGAGGTCCCTGCTGTTGATAATGAGGTCGTCCATATTAATGTTGCGCCCACGCTTGAGATGCCAGAGACTGGCGGAGGACATGATGTACTTGTCTATTGGAGGCTTCCTTGCAAGGATCTGTAGAGACAAATTGGGGGTGGTAGAGTAGGCTCTGGTGATATAAATGAGGGCTCTCCTTTGTGCGGCGATTAATTTACGGCGTATGTGGACCTTGGGCACTGCCTTACTCCAGCTGCCGCAGGCGTAAGTAATGATAGGGGTGAAAATCTGGCGGTAGATGGTGTCCATAGCCTCAGAAGCCAGCCCCCAGCGCTTCCTTGCAATACTTGCAAAGGGGCTTGGCGTCAGGTTGATGGAAGTCGGAGGTCACGTTTTGCTGTGCTCCCGTTTTTGCGAAGTTATCGGTGGATTTTTTGGTCTTTAGTGCCTGAATTATATATCGCTGGACTTGGGAAGTCGTGCTGCTCACACTAGTATCACTGTTTTTTGGTTATTCTGGCTTTCCGCGGAAATACGGACATCGAAACCCTGTGGACTTCCAGACCTACTTTCCGCATTTCTACAGTGTATGTGGACCGCTTTTGTAATTTTAACGAGAAGTGTCTCTCCTGCCGTTACTTATTAATTACGTTTTTACGACTGATTAAGACCCTGCTTTCGTCAGTCAAATTTGGTTCAACTTGTAAAAACTTTACAGGACTAGGAATTTTTTATTTCTGCATTTTTCATTTTAAACAAAGGGCATTGTCTGGTCCACGTTCTCGTTGCTTGCCCCGAGGCAGTCAGAACATTCCAGGAAGCTCCTTTGTTCAGTGTCACTCGCTGCTATATACAAGTTTTTGTCAACACATTTCCTTTGCTTGGAGGCAAACAGGTGGCTTTAAAGGGTTGTTGTTATTGTAACATTCAGCAACCCGTTATTTGTTTATTAATTTTTAATTTATTGAAGGTGCATAGTCTACTGTCTATTTACTTTATGAGGCACCCATGGAGAGCTCAGGAGAGCCTAGTCATCAACATTTAACTAACTTCGAAGACTCCATTATCAAGTCTGCTGCTATGCAGCTGGGGAGAATAATGAACTTGTGTCCGGAAAACACCACTGGCACAGTAAAGAAGGGGAGGAACAAAGGCTTCAGTTCAGAGGAACGGCTCCAGATCAGAGAACAGGCCTCTCTGTTATTTGCGGCCGTAAACCAATTATATGGGATCGTCTCAGAACTGCGCAACAAACCTGAGGCAACAAATGTGGAGCGGAGTGCTATCAGGCAATCGTATGCCGAGGTTACAAAGCTCAACACACGCCCCAGCAGCACTACAGGGTCATATCAAAAACCCTTTACAACAAAGTGGACACAGAGGGAACTGGAGGTAACCACACCCTGCTTATCTACCCGAAACAAGGGGAAGAAAATATCAATATGGAAGAACTTAAAAACGATATTCTGGACAATGTTCACCCACAAGACCTGCAGGTGGGAGTCAAGTCGGTTTACCGTGTTAAAAGGGATGGACTGTGCCTAAGGGTGGGAAGCCCTACAGAAGGGGAGAAATTAAGAATGGCGATTGAGAACATTCCCACTGTAAAAGAAAAGGTAAACTGTCATCTGACAGAAAAAGAAAACCTCGGGTAATCCTCATAAATACCCCTAACTCCATACAAGACGACAAAGTCACGGAAATGATTTATAAACAAAACAGATTGCTTTGGAATAACTTAACGTGGGACTCGTTCACGAGCCAGTGCCAGGTAAGCTTCTCCCTGTCAAAGGGAAGGGTGCGGGAAGGATGCCGCCACATTATCCTTATGGTATCTCCAACAGTTCGAGATACACTAATTACAGCGAAGCACATTTCCATCTCTTGGGGGAGCATCAAAGTAGATGATTACATACCACTGCTTCGATGTTACAAATGTTGTGGATTTGCTCATACGGCGAAAGATTGCGTCGAACTACAAAGATGTAGCCATTGTGCCAGGAGTCACCGTTTCGCTGAATGCGCCAAAAGAGACGAGGTTCCCTGCTGCATAAATTGCAGGCAAGCGAACAAAAGCTTACCAAAAGAGCAAAGGATGCCAACTGACCACGCAGCTTACAGCCAGGAATGCGCAATAACCAAGAAGATGAAGACCTTAGCAGTTAAACGAACCAATTATGGCTGGTAGGCTCAACTGTATATCATATTCGAGTAATAATATCCCACTAAGGACTCCCAACATGAGTAATCCTGCTAATAATTCCCAATTCAAACTAAATATCCTTCAAATCAATGTCCAAAGGGCTAAGGCTGCTTCCTCACTGGTGATAAAAATGGCAGAAGAGCATAACACGGACATTATCCTTCTACAAGAACCATATCTCGTGAAAAAAGCTATCGTTCGTTTTGGAGGATGGAACATCCTTCTTCCTAACTGCAACAGTGATGGGACCAAGACTGGCATCCTCACTTGCAACAAAAACATAAACACTGTCTACTGCCCGGAACTGTCGACTAGTTACGCCACCACTGCATATATAAAACACCACGACATGATTATCTATCTTACTTCTGTCTACTGTTCTCCGTTCAAATCCATTGACCACCTTATTCAGGACTTGCAGAGAATTAACGACAAAATTGGCTCGTTTCCTTGGCTGGTTGGGGGGACTTTAATGCAAAGTCACCCATCTGGCACAGCCCAGTGGAGGACGGCAGAGGGTACAGGGTTAGCGAATTTGCGTCTAGGAACCACTTAGTTTCGCTTAACTCCAGCCCTCTCCCCACTTTTTTCTGTGCAACGGGAAAAAGCTGGATTGACATTTGCTTTGCCAACCACCAGGCACACCCCCTTGTGGATCTCTGCACCACTATGGAGGAAGACAGTGTGAGTGATCACAGGTACATCAAAAAGCAACGATCCTGTGAAGGAAACAACTAGGTACACTAGGAAAGTCACTGACTGGAACTTATTTGATGAATTGTTTCACACTTACTGGGCTAATGCAATCCACCATGAACTAGCTGATATTAATGATGCAGACGAGCTGGCAGAGCATCTTAATGCTAGCATTAGTAATGCTTTTTCAAACTCCATCATAATGAAAGAAAACAAACATAGGAATGCCCATTGGTGGAACGATGCTCTCGATGCCCAAAGAAACAGTGTCCGCAGGCATCGGAGATCCTTTGTAAAGGAAAATGATCCCACCCTCAAACAACAGAAAAAGCAAGAGTATATCCAGAAATTAAACGCTTACAAAACCGAGATAAACAAAGCACGCACGAACGCGTGGCGCAAATACTGCTCGGAAATAGGGAATATAACCACTTGGAGTGACCCCTATCACATCATCATGAAGCTCAGGAAAAACATCGGCATCCCAGCCAATATGGAGAAAGTGGACGGTGGGTACACCACTGATCTGGATGATACGATTAAACATCTTTTTACTACCCATTTCCCTCCAGACGACCAA
This sequence comes from Centruroides sculpturatus, assembly GCF_000671375.1. Classification (NCBI taxonomy): domain Eukaryota; kingdom Metazoa; phylum Arthropoda; class Arachnida; order Scorpiones; family Buthidae; genus Centruroides; species Centruroides sculpturatus. The sequence continues at coordinate 330,215 of NW_019384511.1, forward strand.
GAGGAAGATAACCCAGAGCAGAGGAATATCAGGAGAGAAGTCCTCTACCCACCTATCACTGACGACGACATCCCGTTCACTTTCACAGAGGTGGCCACTGCTATCAATTCTTTACGGAACAATAAGGCCCCCGGCATTGATGGGATTACGGCCCGTATGGTGAAAAGGGCATTCAAAGCCATTCCTATCGCCTTCGTCCTTAGCTTCAACTTGTGCCTCACCAGACATCAATTTCCAAAATGCTGGAAACATGCTGTTGTGAAATTCATACCCAAAATAGGGTCTCCCAACTCAGTAAAAGCCACAGATCTGAGGCCAATTAGCCTTCTGCCCATACTGGGCAAGGTTCTCGATGGACTTCTAATCAATAGGATTAACTACCATCTCATGAATAACAACCACCTGCATCCCCATCAATTTGGCTTTGTCCAAGGGAGCTCCACCTATCATGCTATCCACAGGGTAATCCAATTCATAGGCAGTGCCTGGAAAAACGAAGAGCACGTAGTGTTGATCTCAATAGATTACAGGAACGCATTTAACTCTCTNTCATCGATCTTTCTGTTAACCGCCTGAAAAAAGGTTTCGCCTGCAGAGGTAGAGTGAAGAATCTGGGATTTTTTGAGTTTGCCGGTGCATAGTCTAGTTATAAAACCCCATGGGTTTTTAGCTGCTTCAGCACAATAATTATCCCAGGACTCTTGTTTTGTCTTTTTTATCTCACTCTTGTAAATATTCAGGTGATGGTAGTAACATTGTTTAAGGGTGTTACGAGTGGGTTGTGCTCGACTGTTCTGGTACTCCTTTCTTAGACGGATGTTAGTCTTTCTGAGGTTCGTTGATTCTGGGGTCCACCATGGGACAGATTTTCTTTTGTTGACGTACTTTGGGATGAATGTATTGCAGGCAGTGTTTATGATGTTGATGTTCTGGTTGATGCGGCGACGGGCCTCGGTGTAGTTGTCGCAGTTGTAGTCGACCAGATTAGATTCGAGAAAGTTCTGTAGCTCAGTCCAGTTGACGCGTTTAATATTGTATTTTGGCCGGGGGTGTGTTGTGTCTTCAAAACTGACCCCAAGAGTAAAGAAGATAAAGGCATGGTCGTCAATGTTATCCTCAAGGATCCTCCAGTTGTGGATGGAGGGGTAACAGCCCATTGAACAGGCTGTCACATCGATCCAACTGTAGCCTTGTGTGGAGGTGAAGGTGGGCGGAGAAGAGGGGTCTTTAATAACAAGCATGCCAATGCGGGCGATAAACTCTTCGAGGGTTCTGCCTCGGTTGTCCAGACGGTAGCCCCCCAGGTTGGGGAGTGGGCGTTTGTATCACCAGAGAGGATGAGATAGGCGCCCGGGAAATGATTGATGATATGCTGTATGTTTTCGAGGATCTGGTCGATACTCAAGTCCTTAGGGCAGTAATAATTTATCATGATGTATCTGTGATGACTGGTGGCGAACTCAGAGCAATAGATGTACTCAGTACTTAGGGCTTTATGATGGAGGATGGAGAGTCTGTTGTTGACAATGATGGTAATGGCCCAGGGGTAATCGGCGGTGCCCCTAAGCGTAGTGCAGCTGTGAGGAAGACAGGCCGGGTTATTGCGTAAGCAGTAAGGCTCCTGACAGAAAACAATATCATAATTATTCATAATCGAGCTGAGGATGGAAGAAGCGGCGATGCTTCTTCCAGCATTAAACTGAAGGAGACTGATGTAGCTACTGTTGTATTGTTCCATATTCGGTTTGTTTTAAAAGATTGGTTTTTATACGTTGATATATGGTGCAGAAGCTGTCCCGTGCGTTATGTTCTGTGGAGCCGATTTTTTCTTGCTTGCAATTGATGCAAGTGGGTGTACTTTCTCTGTTTTTTGCAGTCTTTGTATGGATGGTCGCCGGTACAGTGGCTGCAGGTGTTGGTAGACAGGCTACAGAATTTAGCTGTGTGCAGCAGCGGAAGCATTGGATGACATGGCAGAAGTCCGTTACCCGGCATCTGGACCGTTCCAGATTGACCTTACTAAGGATTAGCATTTGTTTCCTCAGGATTGGAGAAACATCCGCCACCCAACTGACGTATGTATTAGTACTTTTGCCCATCGCAAATTTAGTTTTGAAGGCCTTTTGAAATTCCTCCTCGGTGAAGTTGGCTGATATTATTTCATTTTGTTTGTATACAAGATGAGGAAGTTCGTCCTTAGTGATTTGTGCTGGTACAGAGTATATTATTATATTGGGGGAACGTTTCCTGGGCTTTTTAACTATGATTTCGGGAATGTTGTCCATGATATGTTGTTGTAACTTGTTAGCATCGGTTTTCCTTTACACCTCTATGGCGAGGCCACCGTTACCAATATTTCCCAGCTTTTCAATCCCAATGTTGAGTTGGGATGGATTGATTCTTTCATAAACTATTTTCCTTAAGTTATTACAGCTCTTATCATCGCTGTTATGGTAGAGGAGAAGGACCTCAGTACTGTTAGTAGGTGTTTTGACTTTGTTGATGTTATTCGTAGGAGTAATAACCTTTCCCGATTGTAGCATCTTGCTGTAGGTATTTTCAGTGGTGTTTGAAAAGAGTTGTGGGCTCCTAGCTCGCTAATTTTTGCATTGATGCTGGACTGAATGTCCAGGATTTGTTTTAGGAGTCCCTCTTCTAGGATTTCTCTTAGCTTGTCTGAGAGGCCCTGTATTTAAGTCATAGGAGCGTGTGAATCAGCACGGTCCACAAGGTGGTCCACACTGTTGTTAATTTTGTCATTGGTTTCTGCGATTTTCCCCAGTTTGGCATTGGTTTCGTCGAGTTTTATGTCAATACCCATCTGGTCGCAAGTATGAATAGGTTGATCCAGAGCAGTACCTGAAGTGGGCCTTAAATTGGCAGTGGTGTCCTTCAGTTTGGAGAAGATATTTGGGAGATCAGTGTTTAATAAATTGTTGAGTTTATTGTAGAGGCCTTCCAGGGCAGGCTTTGTTACGTATGGCGAAATTGGTGAATGCAGGATAGGCATAGGACGAGTGGGGGCCATGCCCGAGGACTCGTTGTCCCTTTTGGTAGGGGTTGCATCACGAAGTCTGAAAGTGCATTGAGCCAGAGAGAGAAAAGGGTGGTTGGTGTCACAATTATCAGTACAGTCATGAGGTACACAGTTCTCTTTGATGATGTTGGCAGCCAAGTCTATAAGTTTTTCGATCCGCTTGTTGATAAAGTTCTGACAATGTGCAGATCCGACCCGCCGGTCAGGCTATTCGGCACAGTAGCCCTTTAACTCGTCGGCTATCCGGTAAGCTCTCACGAAGAAGTCGTCAACTAGGTCCGAAGCCATGGAGAAGAGACGAAAGTGGTCCCAGTCGATCACAAGACACAAATCGCCGGTCGGCGCCTGCTTCGCCGAACAGCGTGCACCAAGTTGTATAAAAAAATCGAAAAATAATACGCGCGGACGATGCGCGCAATACACGGTACGTGAGAGATACACGGAAAACTTAACAAGACCGTCTCAGAGACAAGCCGAGAGACCGTGAGACGTGAGGAGCCGAACGGCGCGGTAGAGCCGAACAGCGAAGTCCGGCGGAGATTAGATATAAAACCGAATGGTAAAAAATATCAGCCTCGTATAAAAACAGCACACGGAAAGTAACCAAAAAATGTATTACAAGTGCCCAGGAAGCCGAAAATAAAGACGGCAGCCCGTAAACGCCGAGGCAGCTAAGCCGCGCCCAGCGGCGAACCGAGCACGTGGCCGCAGACATTCTTTTGTCTAACGATACAAAACTCGATTAACGCGAGAATAATAATCGTACAGAAACTAAAATACAGTGACGGTAGACGGCCTAGCGGGCTAACGAAAACCGTCGAGGAAGCGTTCCGATCGTGGGCCGGCAAAAATCCGAAATAAAAAACAGCGATAATTAATGAACTAATCGTCGGAGGCAAAAAATATTAACACTTACAAATAGCCAACGATAAGATCTAACCAACGATATGTCAATATCCAAAATTGAACATGATCTGGCGGAGATATTACGATCGATAGCAGAGCCGATATTCACCACGTCCATGCACGTTCTCTTGACTGTATTGTTTCTACGCAAGCCACAGTGCCACATTTCGTTTCTTAAACTTTACTCATTCTGAAATATTGTTTAATATCTCAGAACAGAAAAAAAAAATTAATACACACGCGCGAGAGAATTTTTCCCCCTTTATTGACTTTTTTGTGGGGTTCGGGAGATCTCCAAACGTGTAGATTTGCAAACAATAAAAACCTGGAGGGTCAAATTTGACCCGATTACAATACTTTTCCGTTTTATATACATAACAAGTTAGTAAGTAAAAAGGAGTCGGAGTCGGCGGATTTCTTGACGACTCCAACAACGGCTAAAACACCAAAACTCCACGACTCCGACTCCGACTCCGACTCCACAGCCCTGCTATACGGGACATTCCAATTTTCTACGCTGACTCAGCGCTGATCTCAACGTTCATTAAAATTTGTTCCTTTTTTCAACGTTGAGGTAGCGCTGTTGTCAGCGCTGACTCAACACACTCAGCTCTCAACAGATATGTTGACTGCTACTTTCCAATGAATTGTGGGTAACTGGTAAGACATTTGAATGGAATCCATCTTGCTGAGAATGGAATTATGGAAACTACGCATTTCGTACTCGAGTTGGAACGTCGTTGATGACGTCAAATTGTTGACTTCAACACTAAACACTCGCGTTGAAAATTGGGATGTCCCGATAATCATTTATATGTTTATTTTTGTGAAACTAAAATGTAGCTGTTGGAAATACATTTTCAAAATTTACTTATGATCCACATTGTGTTGCAATTAATTTGTTATTATTCACAACTATTTAATCCTTTAACTTCTTTCCAGTTCCAATGAACCCAGTTCCCTTGTATCATATGTTGTTACTTTTTATTGTTTTAACCAATATTAATCAAAATTTATGGTTACAAAAATCGAAGTGAAAGGAATACTTGTCGGATTCATAAAATTATTAGCTTGCATAATGTGCATAATTCATAATATATAATTCTAATATAACTTTACTTGCCATCATGGCCCATTGAACACCGATAATATGCAATGGGAAGAAATTGAAAACATTTTAAATCTTTCAGTTCACGTTGTGAGGATGCAATTAATGAATAATTTTTTTACTGTTATAAAACATTGTTAAATTTACACACGACAAAGCTATTTTCTGTCCTCGGAAATTTCTTACTGGTAATTTTTCTTTGGAAACCGCCTGTATTTTTATGAACAGTAAATGCTCACTATAAAGAGACATCCTATACCAAAGTAAGTTCTATGTACTGATATTGTGGCCATTACAAAAATGCATACAGCCCTATCAAATGAGCTCACTCAAAGTTTAAAAGAAAGCTTAGACAAGATACTAAAAAAAAAAAAAAAACAGTTAGAAACCTTCATCAGATGCCGAAAAGGCTGATGCTAAATATGAAACTTCTTCAGATTTCACTTTATAACAAAGTCCCAAATGATGAAGCATTAATATAAGATGAAAATATTTTATCGATAAACTTTAAAAATAGAAAGAAGTTTGGTTTTTTGACCGTTCTCTACGAGGAAGTAGATAACAAAGGAAAGGAGTCCCGATGGGTAGTCCCATGTCGGGTCTCTTGTGCGAATTAGTGGTACGTGAACTAGAAAATGAGGTTCTAGAAAACTACATGGAGGACATTATATTATACAAAAGATATGTTGATGACGTATTGATAGTTTGGAAGAATAACCGAAGGATTGAGGAATTTTTAATTACGATAAATAACAATAAGCATGGGTTAAAACTAAAACTTGAACAAAAAAAGCCATACACATATCCATTTTTTGGATATTAACAAGATTTAAACAAGGATATGTACAACCGGCAGTGTATCTAAAACCCACACATTTTCCACTATATATCCCGGCAAGGTCTAATGATCCGTTTAGATACAAGATGGCATTGTTTAGGGCGCTTATTAAAAGAGCGTTCTTATATTGCACCAACGTACAGAATAGAATTAGCGAGATTAACAGAATCAGGAAGATTGCGAAAAGTTTAGGATACAAAACATCTACAATTAACGAATTGGTCAAAGGTTACAAACAAGAGACAAACAAACGGGATAAGCTAAAAAATAGGTGTAATAAGTTTACATACAATAGGAATGTAGAAGGAATAATGGAAGAATTATGTAAATATAAGAGCACAAGAACTGTTTATAAACGAGCACCAAACATCTAAAAATTGCTAAGGAATGATAAGGACAAGATAGGAATGAAGGAAAAGGCTGTGGTTTATAGAATTCCCTTTGAAAATCAACAATTAGGAGTGGCAAAAGATTATGTGGGTGTCACCACGAGAAACCTGGCGGTTCGTTTAAAGGAGCACATGTATGACGTTAGTAAAGGGAACAACAACACCATCTTGGCAATCATGGCACAATCAGATGGAGCAAATGTTAAGTGGGATGATGCAAGGATAGTTAGACCGGTCCATTCTCCGACTATGACGTTTGGCATAGAAAAAATGCAGATATGTAAGAGTAAAATAAATAATAATTGCTTAAACGCAAAGGATGCTAATGCTCTGCCAACGGCATGGAAATACTTGTTAGAAAAGGAAATGGGAATTAAAAACCCGTAAACTTATGGAGGATATATTTTACTAGTTTAATGTATATTTTTTGTTATATTAATTTTATATTTATTATATAGTATGTTAAAAATTTTTTTTAGTTAAGTATATAATACTTTATTGTAAAGATGTCTAAAAATATGTTAAAAGTTTAAATTTAAAATTTATTCGAAAGTTTTGTATACGATTGTAGAACAGTAATGTCTACAGCCTACTTCTAATAGGCCATCTTCAGATGGCCTATTAGAAGTAGGCTGAAAACGTTTGAACAGTAAATAAATAATAAGCTCAGCAAATTGTTTGGTGTTTGATTATGTTTGATTTCCACTACTCCAATGTCCGATTTTAAAAATGAAGAAAGGTGTATTTTTTGCTCTTTTACATTGCAGAATCTTTGTGTTGTGAATTTTTTGCATCACAACACAGAAAAGTATCATTGATATAACGTACATGTAAATTTATATTGTTTTATATTATAGACACATATATTCTAATGTCTAAATAATGGTTAATGTTACTTGTAATAAATCTTGCTACATAGCCTACTACTTATGACTTCTCTATAGTAAATTTTCGTATATTACAATTAAATTACGATTATTACATGTAAAAATTCGCAATAACAGCGATATAATAACACACTTTAAGTTTTATCATTTATTACAGTACAGAGTAAGAGCTCATACACATATACATGTTTAATAATAATTTATCGTTCTCTACTCTTTAAACATCATACCTATAAGAAGATTCTGTCAGTAAGTAACTTGGTGTGACTTTCATTCTGTGTGCGTCATAAAAGCATTTGGTATATACGCGAATGGAAAGAATAGAATAATAAGCCTACACAAATGGGCATAACTTTAAATTTTATGAATTTTATATGTAGTCACAGTAATTGTTATAACAGATTTCTATTAATGATAATTATTTTTTATCTTTATTAGAAGATAAAAAATGTGAAAAATTCGATGGTAATTTCAGATAGATTAGTACAAGGAAATTGGTGGAAAATAAATACATATTTATTTTTCAGTTGGCTTTTTCCAATAATAAACGAAGGAAGAAAAAGATTTTTAAAAGATGAAGATATATACAGAACTTCAAAATATCATACTTCAGAGTACCTTGGGGATCTACTTCAGAAGTAAGTTAATCAATTTGTAATACAGACTTATAGAATTGACCATTTTTTAATAATTATTACTCTTTCAAACCACAAACAAATTCTACTGTATATAAATATACAAAGATCGCGATTTAAGATATTGCGATTTAAGAAAAGTGAATAGACCCAGCCTTCCTAGTGTGAATGTCAATAAACGGCTAATTGTTTTATGAATGCAAACAAAAGATGTTTAGAAATGAATCAAACCCTGTTTAGAAATTTATCAAACAATACTGCAATTCTTTTACTCTACTCAGAAAATAGTTTTATTTAACATTTAGAAACTAGTTTTGTTACATAAGGTTACTGTAATTCTACTTTAATTTTTATGCGATAGTTATAAAGTTATGAAAAGTTGATTACCTAAATTTAAAACTAATTGTTTCGAAATATTACAGAAAATTTATTCTGATTGTTAATACAGTCAAACACTGTTTTTAAAAATTAGTTATTTTTGAGCATGTGAACCCTGCCAGGATTTATGTGATGCTTAACCTTTCAGTAATGTGCTGTGCTGTTTAAACTGAGGTTTGTGCCATTCCAACTTTCAGGTTACAACAGATGAAAGAAGGCCATTAAGGGCTGCTGAATCCCCACAATAGGAACTTACTTTACAATCTTTTAGGGTTTTCAATTGTTAAGTTAATTTAAATCGCAATTTTTCTTTTAGAGAATGGAACAAGGAACTACTGAAGAGCAATTCAAGCATACTGAAAGCTTTATTACGATTTGTTGGGCTGAAATACTTAATCATAATTTCGCTTGTATTCTTTCAGGTAACTTGTTTTACTTTCTTTCATGTCGTTCTAAGCGAGCCATTTTATCTAGCTTAGGATTAACTGTGCCAGGCCTGCAATGAGATCTACAGATGGTGAGGGTTGTTTTGAATTTATCAGGACAAAGTCTCCAAACTATTCTAGCATTTTTTGGCTCATATAGATTTGTTTTTAGGTTCTCTAGATTGGAAAGGTTTAAAGCCTAAGGACTGAGTTATAAACTTTGTACTATAATCATATCTGCAACTATAACCTTATCTGAATTCTTACCCATATAGTATGGTTATAATCTATGTACTATATTAAATTTCTTATGACTGCTGTATATATATATTGTAAAGTCTTTGTAAATCCGCACTTAAAATGTAAATTTTAATATTGGATTTACAAAGACTTTACAATATATGTACTATATCTGGATATTCCGACCATATTCCACTAGAAAGTTTGCATTCACTAAACTTTTATTATATAGTTATGGAGAGTCTGTGGACTACACTTGTTTGAAGTTGCCGTTGAATCATATATCAGAAGCAACAAGTAACTGATGAGACCAGGGTAATCAGGGACAAGAACGCATATGAAATAAGAAAACTGTGCGGATATGCTACCGTTATTTGCAATTATCGAAAAACTATATTATTAACAAAAAGCGATGTAATAGGGAGTGTCACAAAAGCATTGATGGAAAGTTTACATCAATATAAGCTGAACACCTACCTAATTTGTGGTAATTGACTGACTCATGCTACTTTTGATCAATATAAAATTTTATGATAAGTCTTAATTCGTTCATAAAGAAACATAAAACAAAAGAATTGTTTGATATACAATGAAGCACGTGATATTTTTGTCTGTTTACATCAATAGTTCGTATATGTATGGCAGACCGCCTGGTATGCCTTAAAAGTATTTGGCTCCTATGGATGCGGATAGTCTTATGTTTTAAAATTACTAACATAGGTATTATATTAGATGCATTTACGGATATGGATAACGTATAAAACGTATAGTATGGATAACCATAATTATGGTATGTAGTTTATAACGTGTGGTATGGATGTGACCGCAGGGTCAGCACCTCTTTAGCGCCCTGTCAGGATGACACCACTGTGTCTTGTGGACACAGTGATGTCATCCTGAACACAGGAAAAGAATATTGGCCGTTAATTTACTTTTCGCGAACGGTCGCGCGTGCGAACTTTTGGTTCCGGGATGGAGGCAGATGGAGAGAATCAGAGGAATTACACTCTACAGTATTTGTCTATATACATCATATCCGTTTATTATTCTACTTTAGCTATATACAATTCATGTTGGATTACAATTAACGTGGCTATTATTTTCCCGATAACAAGTAGTAGAGAGAGAGAGTTCACAATTACTTCGCGCGAGGATAAATACCTTGATATAAGTTATGAGTTGGAAGTTTAGTCCTTGGATCTCGAAAGGGCACACAGTTGTTTCGATCGATGAGGTTTCGTAGGCGATGGTCTTCGCGCACGGCGGTGATTAGAACAATCACTGGCAGCGGCTAATCCACACACGTAATCCTACAGTTCAGTTAACTCTGGAAACTGTCTTTGACGCATCGATCTCTCCTTTTTATAAAGGGGGTCATCATTGGGTTTTTCCACTGCCTTATTAGGATTAATTTTTCACCACTGACCAATAGTGTTTTCTTTCTCCTTGTCGTAGATTCCGGGTGACACATTCGATGTATCATCTTTAACCAGGAAATAAGTCCGTGGGAAAACAATTTTATTATTCTTTAAAATATCGGTTTGTTGTTTATCTCTCTAAACTAAAAAAATATTTTTTTCCCCCAAAAAATTTTAACAAACCATTTCACTAAGTTTGGCTCTCACACATAGGTACCATATTAGAAGCATTTACGGATATGGATAACATATGGTATGGATAACCATAATTATGGTACGTAGTTTATAAACCAGCCATTAATATGCTGCCATCTGTCTATCTCATTTACCGTGTTTCCCCAAAAATAAGACAGTGTCTTACATTAATTTTTGCTCTCAAAGATGCGCTAGGTCTTTGAGAGCAAAAAAAGCTTGCTCTATTTTCAGGGGTGGTCTTATTTTTCCATTAAGAAGAATTCACATTTATTGTTGAACAAAAAAATTCCCAAGTCTAACTTAAACGAGAGTGACGTATATCCGGTCCAGGCGAACTGAACTTACGAAGTACCCGTGCTGGAGTGGCCTTCCCACTCTCGCTTCAACTTAACCTTTTCATAGCGTCGACATCGGGCTCTATGACCAATTAGTGCTTACTGAACCGTAGCATTATGCAAATATAATGGAGCGTGATTCCCGGCCGACCAATTAGCGATCACCAGCCGTAACGTTATGCAAATCTGTGATTCCCAAGCCATACAATGTTGCCACGTCTACCGAATTTTCGTTAGATCTACCGATTTTGGGACCGATCTACCGTTCTAACGATTGAAGCACCAAATCTACCGAAAAGTTTACAATAATTCAAGAAAGAAATTTTTATTTTCAATGTATCTAAAAATTCTCAATAAAACATTTATTTGTACCTTCATTTCTTATATATTGTAAGAGACTTTATTGCAAAGATTCTGTCTCGTTTTGTTGAGAATATCTTGTGTCTGCCCCATTCTTCAGCTAATGGAATAGAAAGAATATTTTCGTAAATAAATCTGTTAAACACGAAATACGGAAATAAACTGATTTGTGAGCTCTGAAACAATCGCTGGCTTACTTGTTACTAAACAATTAATTGGATAAAAATTACTGTTACGATTTTCCTGTAAAAGATAATTTAATTTCAAAAATAAGAAACAGTGTTAAAAACATACAAACGGAAGATATTGAAAAATAATAATTATTATTAATATCCGAAAAATAAAAGGTATTACTGTATTTTGTTAGAAAAATAAGACAAAATGTACCTACTTAACTAGTAAATTATTATTTTTTTACGTAAGTGTTCTGTGTTAGTTTTTTTGTTTTTTTATTGTTTTATAGTGTATAATAAATGACGAAAAAGAATGTTATTGTTTATGTGCAACCTCCTTTCTTCCACAAAAAGTGGATTTACCGAAAAATTACCGAAATCTACCGAAAATTGCCTAACGAATCTACCGAGCAAATCGGCGTGGCAACACTGAAGCCATAGTCTTATGAAAAAAATCATGCCGTGTGGCGTGATTAATGGCTGTAATTTCAAAAAGCCAACGGCCACTTTCAACCATCTGTCGATGACAGTTAAGACTAAAAAAAATTTCGCTAGGTCTTTCTTTCAGGGGGAGGTCTATATTTCGCAATTCAGCAAAACCTGTGCTAGGTCTTATTTTCTGCGGATGTCTTATTTTCGGGGAAACACGGTAGGTGTTATTAAATCTGTTTTGCAATTCGTGAAGCTTTGAAATATAATATTTTATGTAACGTATATATACATGTATATGTTTGCAGGAAACGGTGGTAGTTGCAGGCCAAGCATACCTATTGGGATTAACAATATATTATTTTGACAACAGATTGGAATGGAATCAACACAATATATATATAACAATTGCAGGATTTTTTGGTGTAACTGCAATTTATGTTTTTACGTATAATACTAATACTTTTGTCACAGAAATTTATGGAATGAAATTAAAGATTGCATTTTGTACTCTGATATATAGAAAGGTGAGTATAAAACATACCACATTATTTATTGCTATAATTATGAATGATATATCATTATTATGTATGATATATATTATGATTATGTACGATATTAATTTACCATAAGTTTGTATATACCATATAAAATTAAAACACCATTACACTTGGATATGCTTCATACACTTTCATCTCTCTAAGACACAACAGAGCATTAGAATTATTTATAGGCCTACACATTTTATAAAATGCAATAGCTTATAATCCTTCATTGGACTGTCGAGTAAACAATATTCTATAAGTTATCAGATTATATTTTATACAACGAAATACTTAAAACTGTAAATTCAAAAATACACTTATTAAATAAACATAGCAAATATTTTGATTAAAGCTTACTACAAAAAGCAATTCAGTGCTTTTCATACAATTAAAGTCATCATACATTTCTTATTCCTTTGAAATAAAGGACTTGATACAATAAGAGTTTGAAAATGCACTAAGCCTAGTACAATTAATATGATTTTTCAGGTAATACACTAATTATTCATGTTAATATAAAATTTATATTTGCAGGCAATNGCTTGTTGATAAAGTTCTGACAATGTGCAGATCCGACCCGCCGGTCAGGCTATTCGGCACAGTAGCCCTTTAACTCGTCGGCTATCCGGTAAGCTCTCACGAAGAAGTCGTCAACTAGGTCCGAAGCCATGGAGAAGAGACGAAAGTGGTCCCAGTCGATCACAAGACACAAATCGCCGGTCGGCGCCTGCTTCGCCGAACAGCGTGCACCAAGTTGTATAAAAAAATCGAAAAATAATACGCGCGGACGATGCGCGCAATACACGGTACGTGAGAGATACACGGAAAACTTAACAAGACCGTCTCAGAGACAAGCCGAGAGACCGTGAGACGTGAGGAGCCGAACGGCGCGGTAGAGCCGAACAGCGAAGTCCGGCGGAGATTAGATATAAAACCGAATGGTAAAAAATATCAGCCTCGTATAAAAACAGCACACGGAAAGTAACCAAAAAATGTATTACAAGTGCCCAGGAAGCCGAAAATAAAGACGGCAGCCCGTAAACGCCGAGGCAGCTAAGCCGCGCCCAGCGGCGAACCGAGCACGTGGCCGCAGACATTCTTTTGTCTAACGATACAAAACTCGATTAACGCGAGAATAATAATCGTACAGAAACTAAAATACAGTGACGGTAGACGGCCTAGCGGGCTAACGAAAACCGTCGAGGAAGCGTTCCGATCGTGGGCCGGCAAAAATCCGAAATAAAAAACAGCGATAATTAATGAACTAATCGTCGGAGGCAAAAAATATTAACACTTACAAATAGCCAACGATAAGATCTAACCAACGATATGTCAATATCCAAAATTGAACATGATCTGGCGGAGATATTACGATCGATAGCAGAGCCGATATTCACCACGTCCATGCACGTTCTCTTGACTGTATTGTTTCTACGCAAGCCACAGTGCCACATTTCGTTTCTTAAACTTTACTCATTCTGAAATATTGTTTAATATCTCAGAACAGAAAAAAAAAATTAATACACACGCGCGAGAGAATTTTTCCCCCTTTATTGACTTTTTTGTGGGGTTCGGGAGATCTCCAAACGTGTAGATTTGCAAACAATAAAAACCTGGAGGGTCAAATTTGACCCGATTACAATACTTTTCCGTTTTATATACATAACAAGTTAGTAAGTAAAAAGGAGTCGGAGTCGGCGGATTTCTTGACGACTCCAACAACGGCTAAAACACCAAAACTCCACGACTCCGACTCCGACTCCGACTCCACAGCCCTGCTATACGGGACATTCCAATTTTCTACGCTGACTCAGCGCTGATCTCAACGTTCATTAAAATTTGTTCCTTTTTTCAACGTTGAGGTAGCGCTGTTGTCAGCGCTGACTCAACACACTCAGCTCTCAACAGATATGTTGACTGCTACTTTCCAATGAATTGTGGGTAACTGGTAAGACATTTGAATGGAATCCATCTTGCTGAGAATGGAATTATGGAAACTACGCATTTCGTACTCGAGTTGGAACGTCGTTGATGACGTCAAATTGTTGACTTCAACACTAAACACTCGCGTTGAAAATTGGGATGTCCCGATAATCATTTATATGTTTATTTTTGTGAAACTAAAATGTAGCTGTTGGAAATACATTTTCAAAATTTACTTATGATCCACATTGTGTTGCAATTAATTTGTTATTATTCACAACTATTTAATCCTTTAACTTCTTTCCAGTTCCAATGAACCCAGTTCCCTTGTATCATATGTTGTTACTTTTTATTGTTTTAACCAATATTAATCAAAATTTATGGTTACAAAAATCGAAGTGAAAGGAATACTTGTCGGATTCATAAAATTATTAGCTTGCATAATGTGCATAATTCATAATATATAATTCTAATATAACTTTACTTGCCATCATGGCCCATTGAACACCGATAATATGCAATGGGAAGAAATTGAAAACATTTTAAATCTTTCAGTTCACGTTGTGAGGATGCAATTAATGAATAATTTTTTACTGTTATAAAACATTGTTAAATTTACACACGACAAAGCTATTTTCTGTCCTCGGAAATTTCTTACTGGTAATTTTTCTTTGGAAACCGCCTGTATTTTTATGAACAGTAAATGCTCACTATAAAGAGACATCCTATACCAAAGTAAGTTCTATGTACTGATATTGTGGCCATTACAAAAATGCATACAGCCCTATCAAATGAGCTCACTCAAAGTTTAAAAGAAAGCTTAGACAAGATACTAAAAAAAAAAAAAAATACAGTTAGAAACCTTCATCAGATGCCGAAAAGGCTGATGCTAAATATGAAACTTCTTCAGATTTCACTTTATAACAAAGTCCCAAATGATGA
The DNA here is from genome assembly GCF_000671375.1 of Centruroides sculpturatus. Taxonomy (NCBI): domain Eukaryota; kingdom Metazoa; phylum Arthropoda; class Arachnida; order Scorpiones; family Buthidae; genus Centruroides; species Centruroides sculpturatus. The sequence goes on from NW_019384511.1 coordinate 345,378, forward strand.
AGCATTAATATAAGATGAAAATATTTTATCGATAAACTTTAAAAATAGAAAGAAGTTTGGTTTTTTGACCGTTCTCTACGAGGAAGTAGATAACAAAGGAAAGGAGTCCCGATGGGTAGTCCCATGTCGGGTCTCTTGTGCGAATTAGTGGTACGTGAACTAGAAAATGAGGTTCTAGAAAACTACATGGAGGACATTATATTATACAAAAGATATGTTGATGACGTATTGATAGTTTGGAAGAATAACCGAAGGATTGAGGAATTTTTAATTACGATAAATAACAATAAGCATGGGTTAAAACTAAAACTTGAACAAAAAAAGCCATACACATATCCATTTTTTGGATATTAACATAAGATTTAAACAAGGATATGTACAACCGGCAGTGTATCTAAAACCCACACATTTTCCACTATATATCCCGGCAAGGTCTAATGATCCGTTTAGATACAAGATGGCATTGTTTAGGGCGCTTATTAAAAGAGCGTTCTTATATTGCACCAACGTACAGAATAGAATTAGCGAGATTAACAGAATCAGGAAGATTGCGAAAAGTTTAGGATACAAAACATCTACAATTAACGAATTGGTCAAAGGTTACAAACAAGAGACAAACAAACGGGATAAGCTAAAAAATAGGTGTAATAAGTTTACATACAATAGGAATGTAGAAGGAATAATGGAAGAATTATGTAAATATAAGAGCACAAGAACTGTTTATAAACGAGCACCAAACATCTAAAAATTGCTAAGGAATGATAAGGACAAGATAGGAATGAAGGAAAAGGCTGTGGTTTATAGAATTCCCTTTGAAAATCAACAATTAGGAGTGGCAAAAGATTATGTGGGTGTCACCACGAGAAACCTGGCGGTTCGTTTAAAGGAGCACATGTATGACGTTAGTAAAGGGAACAACAACACCATCTTGGCAATCATGGCACAATCAGATGGAGCAAATGTTAAGTGGGATGATGCAAGGATAGTTAGACCGGTCCATTCTCCGACTATGACGTTTGGCATAGAAAAAATGCAGATATGTAAGAGTAAAATAAATAATAATTGCTTAAACGCAAAGGATGCTAATGCTCTGCCAGCGGCATGGAAATACTTGTTAGAAAAAGAAATGGGAATTAAAAACCCGTAAACTTATGGAGGATATATTTTACTAGTTTAATGAATATTTTTTATTTTTTTTTTGTTATATTAATTTTATATATATTTATTATTTAATATGTTAAAAAAATTTTTAGTTAAGTATTTAATAGTTTACAATTTATTGTAAAGATGTCTAAAAATATGTTAAAAGTTTAAATTTAAAATTTATTCGAAAGTTTTGTATACGATTGTAGAACAGTAATGTCTACAGCCTACTTCTAATAGGCCATCTTCAGATGGCCTATTAGAAGTAGGCTGAAAACGTTTGAACAGTAAATAAATAATAAGCTCAGCAAATTGTTTGGTGTTTGATTATGTTTGATTTCCACTACTCCAATGTCCGATTTTAAAAATGAAGAAAGGTGTATTTTTTGCTCTTTTACATTGCAGAATCTTTGTGTTGTGAATTTTTTGCATCACAACACAGAAAAGTATCATTGATATAACGTACATGTAAATTTATATTGTTTTATATTATAGACACATATATTCTAATGTCTAAATAATGGTTAATGTTACTTGTAATAAATCTTGCTACATAGCCTACTACTTATGACTTCTCTATAGTAAATTTTCGTATATTACAATTAAATTACGATTATTACATGTAAAAATTCGCAATAACAGCGATATAATAACACACTTTAAGTTTTATCATTTATTACAGTACAGAGTAAGAGCTCATACACATATACATGTTTAATAATAATTTATCGTTCTCTACTCTTTAAACATCATACCTATAAGAAGATTCTGTCAGTAAGTAACTTGGTGTGACTTTCATTCTGTGTGCGTCATAAAAGCATTTGGTATATACGCGAATGGAAAGAATAGAATAATAAGCCTACACAAATGGGCATAACTTTAAATTTTATGAATTTTATATGTAGTCACAGTAATTGTTATAACAGATTTCTATTAATGATAATTATTTTTTATCTTTATTAGAAGATAAAAAATGTGAAAAATTCGATGGTAATTTCAGATAGATTAGTACAAGGAAATTGGTGGAAAATAAATACATATTTATTTTTCAGTTGGCTTTTTCCAATAATAAACGAAGGAAGAAAAAGATTTTTAAAAGATGAAGATATATACAGAACTTCAAAATATCATACTTCAGAGTACCTTGGGGATCTACTTCAGAAGTAAGTTAATCAATTTGTAATACAGACTTATAGAATTGACCATTTTTTAATAATTATTACTCTTTCAAACCACAAACAAATTCTACTGTATATAAATATACAAAGATCGCGATTTAAGATATTGCGATTTAAGAAAAGTGAATAGACCCAGCCTTCCTAGTGTGAATGTCAATAAACGGCTAATTGTTTTATGAATGCAAACAAAAGATGTTTAGAAATGAATCAAACCCTGTTTAGAAATTTATCAAACAATACTGCAATTCTTTTACTCTACTCAGAAAATAGTTTTATTTAACATTTAGAAACTAGTTTTGTTACATAAGGTTACTGTAATTCTACTTTAATTTTTATGCGATAGTTATAAAGTTATGAAAAGTTGATTACCTAAATTTAAAACTAATTGTTTCGAAATATTACAGAAAATTTATTCTGATTGTTAATACAGTGAAACACTGTTTTTAAAAATTAGTTATTTTTGAGCATGTGAACCCTGCCAGGATTTATGTGATGCTTAACCTTTCAGTAATGTGCTGTGCTGTTTAAACTGAGGTTTGTGCCATTCCAACTTTCAGGTTACAACAGATGAAAGAAGGCCATTAAGGGCTGCTGAATCCCCACAATAGGAACTTACTTTACAATCTTTTAGGGTTTTCAATTGTTAAGTTAATTTAAATCGCAATTTTTCTTTTAGAGAATGGAACAAGGAACTACTGAAGAGCAATTCAAGCATACTGAAAGCTTTATTACGATTTGTTGGGCTGAAATACTTAATCATAATTTCGCTTGTATTCTTTCAGGTAACTTGTTTTACTTTCTTTCATGTCGTTCTAAGCGAGCCATTTTATCTAGCTTAGGATTAACTGTGCCAGGCCTGCAATGAGATCTACAGATGGTGAGGGTTGTTTTGAATTTATCAGGACAAAGTCTCCAAACTATTCTAGCATTTTTTGGCTCATATAGATTTGTTTTTAGGTTCTCTAGATTGGAAAGGTTTAAAGCCTAAGGACTGAGTTATAAACTTTGTACTATAATCATATCTGCAACTATAACCTTATCTGAATTCTTACCCATATAGTATGGTTATAATCTATGTACTATATTAAATTTCTTATGACTGCTGTATATATATATTGTAAAGTCTTTGTAAATCCGCACTTAAAATGTAAATTTTAATATTGGATTTACAAAGACTTTACAATATATGTACTATATCTGGATATTCCGACCATATTCCACTAGAAAGTTTGCATTCACTAAACTTTTATTATATAGTTATGGAGAGTCTGTGGACTACACTTGTTGGAAGTTGCCGTTGAATCATATATCAGAAGCAACAAGTAACTGATGAGACCAGGGTAATCAGGGACAAGAACGCATATGAAATAAGAAAACTGTGCGGATATGCTACCGTTATTTGCAATTATCGAAAAACTATATTATTAACAAAAAGCGATGTAATAGGGAGTGTCACAAAAGCATTGATGGAAAGTTTACATCAATATAAGCTGAACACCTACCTAATTTGTGGTAATTGACTGACTCATGCTACTTTTGATCAATATAAAATTTTATGATAAGTCTTAATTCGTTCATAAAGAAACATAAAACAAAAGAATTGTTTGATATACAATGAAGCACGTGATATTTTTGTCTGTTTACATCAATAGTTCGTATATGTATGGCAGACCGCCTGGTATGCCTTAAAAGTATTTGGCTCCTATGGATGCGGATAGTCTTATGTTTTAAAATTACTAACATAGGTATTATATTAGATGCATTTACGGATATGGATAACGTATAAAACGTATAGTATGGATAACCATAATTATGGTATGTAGTTTATAACGTGTGGTATGGATGTGACCGCAGGGTCAGCACCTCTTTAGCGCCCTGTCAGGATGACACCACTGTGTCTTGTGGACACAGTGATGTCATCCTGAACACAGGAAAAGAATATTGGCCGTTAATTTACTTTTCGCGAACGGTCGCGCGTGCGAACTTTTGGTTCCGGGATGGAGGCAGATGGAGAGAATCAGAGGAATTACACTCTACAGTATTTGTCTATATACATCATATCCGTTTATTATTCTACTTTAGCTATATACAATTCATGTTGGATTACAATTAACGTGGCTATTATTTTCCCGATAACAAGTAGTAGAGAGAGAGAGTTCACAATTACTTCGCGCGAGGATAAATACCTTGATATAAGTTATGAGTTGGAAGTTTAGTCCTTGGATCTCGAAAGGGCACACAGTTGTTTCGATCGATGAGGTTTCGTAGGCGATGGTCTTCGCGCACGGCGGTGATTAGAACAATCACTGGCAGCGGCTAATCCACACACGTAATCCTACAGTTCAGTTAACTCTGGAAACTGTCTTTGACGCATCGATCTCTCCTTTTTATAAAGGGGGTCATCATTGGGTTTTTCCACTGCCTTATTAGGATTAATTTTTCACCACTGACCAATAGTGTTTTCTTTCTCCTTGTCGTAGATTCCGGGTGACACATTCGATGTATCATCTTTAACCAGGAAATAAGTCCGTGGGAAAACAATTTTATTATTCTTTAAAATATCGGTTTGTTGTTTATCTCTCTAAACTAAAAAAATATTTTTTTCCCCCAAAAAATTTTAACAAACCATTTCACTAAGTTTGGCTCTCACACATAGGTACCATATTAGAAGCATTTACGGATATGGATAACATATGGTATGGATAACCATAATTATGGTACGTAGTTTATAAACCAGCCATTAATATGCTGCCATCTGTCTATCTCATTTACCGTGTTTCCCCAAAAATAAGACAGTGTCTTACATTAATTTTTGCTCTCAAAGATGCGCTAGGTCTTTGAGAGCAAAAAAAGCTTGCTCTATTTTCAGGGGTGGTCTTATTTTTCCATTAAGAAGAATTCACATTTATTGTTGAACAAAAAAATTCCCAAGTCTAACTTAAACGAGAGTGACGTATATCCGGTCCAGGCGAACTGAACTTACGAAGTACCCGTGCTGGAGTGGCCTTCCCACTCTCGCTTCAACTTAACCTTTTCATAGCGTCGACATCGGGCTCTATGACCAATTAGTGCTTACTGAACCGTAGCATTATGCAAATATAATGGAGCGTGATTCCCGGCCGACCAATTAGCGATCACCAGCCGTAACGTTATGCAAATCTGTGATTCCCAAGCCATACAATGTTGCCACGTCTACCGAATTTTCGTTAGATCTACCGATTTTGGGACCGATCTACCGTTCTACCGATTGAAGCACCAAATCTACCGAAAAGTTTACAATAATTCAAGAAAGAAATTTTTATTTTCAATGTATCTAAAAATTCTCAATAAAACATTTATTTGTACCTTCATTTCTTATATATTGTAAGAGACTTTATTGCAAAGATTCTGTCTCGTTTTGTTGAGAATATCTTGTGTCTGCCCCATTCTTCAGCTAATGGAATAGAAAGAATATTTTCGTAAATAAATCTGTTAAACACGAAATACGGAAATAAACTGATTTATGAGCTCTGAAACAATCACTAGCTTACTTCTTACTAAACAATTAATTGGATAAAAATTACTGTTACGATTTTCCTGTAAAAGATAATTTAATTTCAAAAATAAGAAACAGTGTTAAAAACATACAAACGGAAGATATTGAAAAATAATAATTATTATTAATATCCGAAAAATAAAAGGTATTACTGTATTTTGTTAGAAAAATAAGACAAAATGTACCTACTTAACTAGTAAATTATTATTTTTTTACGTAAGTGTTCTGTGTTAGTTTTTTTGTTTTTTTATTGTTTTATAGTGTATAATAAATGACGAAAAAGAATGTTATTGTTTATGTGCAACCTCCTTTCTTCCACAAAAAGTGGATTTACCGAAAAATTACCGAAATCTACCGAAAATTGCCTAACGAATCTACCGAGCAAATCGGCGTGGCAACACTGAAGCCATAGTCTTATGAAAAAAATCATGCCGTGTGGCGTGATTAATGGCTGTAATTTCAAAAAGCCAACGGCCACTTTCAACCATCTGTCGATGACAGTTAAGACTAAAAAAAATTTCGCTAGGTCTTTCTTTCAGGGGGAGGTCTATATTTCGCAATTCAGCAAAACCTGTGCTAGGTCTTATTTTCTGAGGATGTCTTATTTTCGGGGAAACACGGTAGGTGTTATTAAATCTGTTTTGCAATTCGTGAAGCTTTGAAATATAATATTTTATGTAACGTATATATACATGTATATGTTTGCAGGAAACGGTGGTAGTTGCAGGCCAAGCATACCTATTGGGATTAACAATATATTATTTTGACAACAGATTGGAATGGAATCAACACAATATATATATAACAATTGCAGGATTTTTTGGTGTAACTGCAATTTATGTTTTTACGTATAATACTAATACTTTTGTCACAGAAATTTATGGAATGAAATTAAAGATTGCATTTTGTACTCTGATATATAGAAAGGTGAGTATAAAACATACCACATTATTTATTGCTATAATTATGAATGATATATCATTATTATGTATGATATATATTATGATTATGTACGATATTAATTTACCATAAGTTTGTATATACCATATAAAATTAAAACACTATTACACTTGGATATGCTTCATACACTTTCATCTCTCTAAGACACAACAGAGCATTAGAATTATTTATAGGCCTACACATTTTATAAAATGCAATAGCTTATAATCCTTCATTGGACTGTCGAGTAAACAATATTCTATAAGTTATCAGATTATATTTTATACAACGAAATACTTAAAACTGTAAATTCAAAAATACACTTATTAAATAAACATAGCAAATATTTTGATTAAAGCTTACTACAAAAAGCAATTCAGTGCTTTTCATACAATTAAAGTCATCATACATTTCTTATTCCTTAGAAATAAAAAACAATTAATAGAATAAGAGTTTGAAAATGCACTAAGCCTAGTACAATTTATATGATTTTTCAGGTAATACACTCATTATTTATGTTAATATAAAATTTATATATGCAGGCAATTAGGTTAAGTCCTTCATCGCTAGGAAAATCGAATGTAGGACAAATGGTAAACCTTCTAGCAAATGATGTCTGCAAGTTTAATGCTGTAAGTTGAAGTTGATATTCTAATGAATAATTTTCGACGTTAATATATATGAATAAAAAATAATTATATTTCTAAAGATTTTTTAAAAATTAAAATACAATATCTGAGCTAAAATGTTTTACTCCTCAGAATGTGCTTAATCATTTCTTGTTATAAATTAATAAATTAATATCGGTAATTAACTTCTAATGCATATATATCGGATGGGTGTTGCATTGTCTAAAGATTTATCTATTCTAAACTTCAATCACTTAAACTTTATGTTTTGCAAGAGCGCATGAATAAGAGCAATTTTCTTCAGATTTGTCAGAATTACACTGTAAATAATTGAAATTTTGCCGATTCTGAAAAATTTTGTAATGGCCTCTCTGCGAATGCGAAATTTCAACATCATACATTGCTTAGTTTATGGAGTATCGTTTTATTTATAGAATAATGTTCTTCATTGGGCTTCCATAAATAGCTCTTCAAATCTCTTTGTGATAGCATAACTAATATGAAACAAGTTCAGCTGGATATATATGTCCTGAGGGCTGATATGTTTTTCCTCAGAAGGACAAAAAAATTTTATCTTATAGAGCGCACCAGTGGCTAAGCGTTTCCGTTCTTTGAACACGGCATTCTGTCGTAGGTTTGCGCCTCTCCAGGACGGGCTAACCACGTGGAGTTTTCCGGGTTTTCTCCACGTCTGTAATATCTGAATAGGGGATACTTACTCTTAAAAACACTTTCCCGAAGGCATTCTTTCTAGATCGCCTACGTGTCGCGTTGCCGTAACTTAACTAAACAAACAATCTTATAGAGACAAGCGTGTAAGATTGTAGAAGCTTATAGAATGTCACATAATTACATCAATCCATCGCAGGCAAACATCCATGCTGCAATGACCGCCTGTGATGGCAATTGTGAGCGACTACCATGACCTGAAGTAAGTGAAATCAGAACACCAAAACCAACTTCAGTTTGGAAACTCGTCACACATGCGTTCCAACATATATAAAAAATTTTAACGCAATTGTGTATGTCAGCGATTATTCACGGCAATTTTTTTAGGGTCTGTGCTAAATGGAAAATAGTTTTCATACACTAAACCTTGAGGATATGACAATAATCAGACAGCTTACAGTGTGTGTAGTAAAGAATTCAGAAATATACATTAGCGTGCACAAGAACATTGTGTAGAGTAATATATCTAGGAATTATGACTTACAGTCGACCCCCCTATAATTACGGTCCCTATAATTACGATTCCTATAAAACTACGAAAAAATATACGTATTTTGGAAATGTTGAGCCGGATTAGTGTAGAATCGATTAATTTTATGGAAGAAAACCTTTCAATCAGCCGTAGTCCGTAAACTTGACATGTGTCGGGCTGTGATTGGAACGACTTGTAAGAAATCGGATTCGTAATAAATTAATAAATTGGAACGTATCTATATCTTATAGGAGGGTCGAATGTATATATTATGTAATTATACGAAATTGAAGAACATCTAGAAATCGCCATTCCTTGTATTCTGGTACTACTCTCATCCTGTAAGTGCTAAATTCACGAAATTCTGCTGTGAAAGGAAGTAAAGAGTATGCAAATTTAACATGATCATCATATATAGGCCTAATGATTATATTATTATTATATTAATATTATTTTTTATATTTTATAATATATATATTAGCGTTAATCAAATTAACACTTGTCTTATATGTATTTAACGTTTTTTTATTTTTTTATAGAACATTTTTTATTTTCCTTATTTGCTTACAAATCCTTTCCTTGTTATCGTTACAATTGTGATATTGTGGCAATATTATGGATGGACTATTTTAGCAGGATTCTTGGCTATATTTATTTTTATTCCTACACAAATTGCATTGAGCAAATTATATGCAAAATTGAGGTAATTATTACTTTAAATTATATAGTTTTAACACAAACTGATAAACACCCACTTAGACACACATCCCGAAACACACACACGCGCGCGCGCGCGCGCGTGTGTGTGTTTCGGGATGTGTGTCTAAGTGGGTGTTTATCAGTTTGTGTTAAAACTATATAATTTAAAGTAATAATTACCTCAATTTTGCATATAATTTGCTCAATGCAATTTGTGTAGGAATAAAAATAAATATAGCCAAGAATCCTGCTAAAATAGTCCATCCATAATATTGCCACAATATCACAATTGTAACGATAACAAGGAAAGGATTTGTAAGCAAATAAGGAAAATAAAAAATGTTCTATAAAAAAATAAAAAAACGTTAAATACATATAAGACAAGTGTTAATTTGATTAACGCTAATATATATATTATAAAATATAAAAAATAATATTAATATAATAATAATATAATCATTAGGCCTATATATGATGATCATGTTAAATTTGCATACTCTTTACTTCCTTTCACAGCAGAATTTCGTGAATTTAGCACTTACAGGATGAGAGTAGTACCAGAATACAAGGAATGGCGATTTCTAGATGTTCTTCAATTTCGTATAATTACATAATATATACATTCGACCCTCCTATAAGATATAGATACGTTCCNACATAAAAGCCTTAACCTAGATTATACCTTTTAATTTATATGAATGTTTAACAGAATAATATACAGCCTATGTCCATCCTGAAGTTCCATTCTAAATATTGGTGAAAGAATTTTTGAAATCGGATGAGTAGTTTCGGAGATTACCTGCTGCATACAAACTTACTTACTTACTTACTTACATACTTACAAACATTACCTTTTTATAATATTACTATAGATTTATTAAAAATTTACTAGTAGAGATGTGTTTGATACTTACGATGTTAAATACTTAAAATCACCCTTTCAATTTCTTACAACCCATTTACCAATGTTTAACGTGTACGAAATTTTTACTCAAGTTGTTGTTGAGATGTCTTTGAATATAAGGCATGTTTCTAATATGTAGTCATAGTCATATAATGCAGTAATATACAATTAATTGACATAGTTTTAAAATGCTGCACGATCGAGCTGACGTCAGCGAGATAATCGTTCTTCCTAATTTCTTGCCATTTATTCCATTTTGACATGTCTGCCAATGAATATTCAAGACACTCGCTATATCAGTAAACACATCTGTATAGCAGCTGCGAACGCTATACAGATTATTAGGAGAGACGATGATCAGGAAACAGGGAGGTGCTCCATACTTGCTGCAAAAGTGTATTTGTCCACTATCAAAATACGGGTGGAAGCATTGTTACATGGTTTACTTTCTGCACCATTGATAGTTGTTTTCTGCAACTAGCAAAGAACTATTTTCATACAGGTAAACTCTAGACGTCTTGCCATTAACACCTCAAAATGTCGATTTCATATGCAGTGATGCTGTGACAAAGTAGAATGAACTTATATACACAGGGCGAGGCATCGTCATTAGTAACGAATCCGTGTTCTATTTAGGAAATGAGATCCACCGTATTAGAATGAACACGATGACCGATGTGCACTCCTAACTTGTTTTTACCGTGAAGATATGTACTGTTTTCAAAGCTGGCGTGCTGGCTTCGGGAGCCATATCATATTGATAGAACATATTTGATTTTTGCACTCATGCAACTATGTGCAATTGTCAATTTTCCTTCAACTATAGAAAAAACAATGCCATTCCTATTGTATTGTTTAAGTATTGTTCTAATTAAATACATTAAAAAGTGTGCAATGTTTTAATACTGCATATCATTTTAAAAGTTTAGATATTCCGGTATAAATTTTTTTTTGTTTCTCTAATATATTTTCTGTTAACATTACACTAACACAATTTTTTTCTTCATTTATAGTATTAATTTTAAGTACAAAGTTAACATTGAATTTATATAAAATTGGGCCATGTAATCAATTAGATTTCTCTGGTAAGATTCCAGAATGAAATGAGACAAAGTTGAACCTCATTGGTCGACCCTGTCATTTAGAGCTACAATCTTACATTTCGATATGTGAAATAATCTATAATACCTAAAACAGTACTGAAATTATTTGAGCAGAGTAAACATAACTGTTCTGATATTTTTTGTATGAAAATTAAAACGTTCTATTATAATTTAAGATGAGAATATATATTTGTATAAACGAATATATTTACTTTTGAACATAATTACTTAATGATAGGTTACAAGCAGCTAAATTGGGAGACGAAAGACTGAAACTGTTGAACGAGATGATTGCAGATATGAGATTAATTAAAATGTACTGCTGGGAATTGCCATATGCTGCATTAATAGAGAATGTCAGAGCGTAAGTAAAATTAAATACAGTAAAACCTGTTCAAACGGAAGACTAATAAACCGGAAACATGTCTAAATAGAAAACACTCGTGAGAACGAAGCATTGTTCTTTTAAAGTGCCCGTTCAAAACGAAAATATACAAAACCAGAAGAATTCAAAAATGTGTAATTCCAGTTTACACAGGTTTTACTATACTTTTCGTTATTTTAATATCTCATTCCTTGAATAATTACGTACAAATTTTAGAAAATCGTATTAATTAATTGTTAATATTTGCAGAAAAGAAATGAAAAAAGTTCGAATGTTATTGTATGCAAGAGAGATGCCATTAGTTCTGTCATTTCCAATATCGAAATTATTTATTTCCCTGACATTTCTTGCATTTTATTTAACTGGTGGACAATTAAATTCCCAAATTGTGTTCGTCACTATGACTTTTTCCATATTTGTCTTCGCTAGCACTATTAACTTCTTTTCATTAGCAATAAATGTGGCTGCAGAAATTTTGGTTTCATTAAAGAGACTTCAGGTAACTTACAATTCAAAATTTCCTATGAAATTAATCTAATATTTTAAAGTAATAAAAATTCATATTTTCAATTTATTACGACGACGTTTTTACAATTTATTCGAAAATGTTAAAATTATTGTAGTTTCTCTAAAACTACAATAATTTTAAAATACTCTAAAACGGAATAATAGTCGTAATTCCGCACAAATTAATTAAGCACAAATTTTCTTTGAATCACGCAGGAACTTCGTACAAATGGTAAAAATAGGCATTATTAACATTACGCACTATGCTTTAAAATATAATTTGTTTATGTTATAAATTAAGTGAAATATTGGATTAAGAAAATACTTTTCTTGTTTATTGTATTATATTTTAATTGTATAATCATATAAAATTATTTAAAACTTACAACAAATTTTCTAATTAACCAGATATTTGTCAGTGAGAGAACAGATGAGTATAAACATTCAAAATGCATGTCTACTTATGTAATTAATAAGTTTATTTTTACCATTTGTCAATGTTTCTCTGTCAAAAGTTCTTTAAACAATTTTTCTGCTTAATTAAAATTAAATTAATATTATGATAAATTACGTCTGTAAATATTTATCTAATTTTTACGATAATATTTTTCTATTTATATGAACCTTTTAACATGATTTAATTTTTTAATATATTAATTATATATAATGTATTGCTTCCTAGCTAGTATTTTTAAGCCATAAAAATGAAAGGAATTTCGTATTAATTAACATTGAAATATGTGATATATTTAATCTACTAATTAGACATAATTAATAATATATAACATTTATTACAAAGTGCAGCTTGAAATAACACAATAATAATAATAATAACAATAATAATAAATCGTTTGTACTGCGGAAGTAATGACAACTGAAAGAATTTATTTACAAATTCCAACGATTTGGTTAATCTTAAAACGGCAGATACACGTATAAATTAAGAAAAACTAACCCAAATAACTTCCATAGAAATACTCTAAAACACGAAAATAATAAATACAATAAGTAAATACTGTATTACAAAATTAAAGTTGTACTTAATGGTCGTGCACTGTCGACTTTGACATCTTAAACGTGGTTGCCATATTAGTCACACGTGTAACTTCGTCATGCTTTTCGAGAAGTTGCTTGTTTATCTTAATTTCTTATATCAGGGGTGGCCAACAAGTCGATCGCTCGCGATGTCTTGACTTAATGTTTTACACTTGTAACCGAACGCAACGCGTGAACGTAACGCGCAAAGTCAACTGTAGTGATATCGGATTTTCGCGTCCTCCCTCAGATGCAGTTTTGTCGGTCCATGTGCAATCCATTTGCGTACAGTTGAAAAAGGGAATAAGTAATGTAGACAAAGGGTCGTAAAACCGAAAAAAAAGGTGGGAAGAGAAACAGAGAGAGTAGGTCGGGACACGGCAGAGAGAAGAAGGCTGAAGTGGTGGTCTCCGAAAGTGACAACTTTGAGTTTCAATTTTTCTTCTGTTTAAAATGTAAGTACTTTTTCTTTGTTTTAAATTAAATTGCTTATCTAAACATAGTATATATTTCACATATATTCTCCTTCGCAACTTACACTGTGCCTATGACAACTAGTCGATCGCGACACATTTTTAAGTTAAAAAGTAGATCTTATAGGCTATACACAAAAGTTGGCCATCCCCGTTTTTTACTATAACCTTCTTTTAGTTGTCGTTGCTTTTACACACTTCTAAAACGCCATGGTTAATAATCAAGTGTTAAATCAGGATAGACAGAAAATTTGTGCACATTTCTACAGCTGACCATACTTAACATAGATGTGTGACTTATTGTAACAGTTATGAAAATTAACCCATTATTGAAAATTTGGATGGTAATTTTGGTTTATAAGCATATTTGAAACATTTTACATGATATCTATGAAGAAAATCAAATTGAAATGTTTTCAGACAAAAAGCATATCAAGAATATTCTAATTTATAAAGTACGGAGAGGATATAACGCCGTGCAATAGTAGAAAATTGTACAGGAAAGATGCTCCTAATCTTTTAGTACGTCATATATCTTTTTAAATGTTTTGCTTAGGAAGTTTTGAACTAAAAGATACAAAAAGTGTGGGAGATTCAAAAAATGGCTATGGAAGAATATTGCAGGCAGATATTATTAAAATCGACAAATAACATCTAATATATGTAACCAAAGCCACCGAAAACAAAGGAAAAATAGCATATATTTCTGACAACCATATATTGATGAATACATGTAAACAAAAGTCAAAGTGATAATGACTTACTTATAGCCTTCAAGACGCTTATTCGAAAATTTTGCTTTAAAAAATATAAAGTACAGTCGACCGCCCTATAAGATCATAGATACGTTCCATTCTTTAGGAATCCGATTTCTTACGAGTCCTTCCAATCACAGCCCAACACGTGTGAAGTTTACGGACTACGGCTGATTGAAAGGTTTCCTTCCATAAAATTAATCGATTCTAGACTAATCCGACTCAACATTTCCAAAATACGTATATATTTTTTGGAAATAATCCGTATAAACTACGCTATAAACAAAAAATTGTAGGATTACTTACCGAGT
>NW_019384511.1:360689-455029 GCF_000671375.1 Centruroides sculpturatus
TTGGGTTGTAAACCACCTATTGTACTAGCTGTTACCCGCGGCTTTGCCCGCGAGGATTTTGCAAGCAAACCCTATTTATATTCAGTATTTCAACAATAGTAATTGTCATATAACACCTACTGCTGAGAATGATGAGAATTGCTGAGAATTAAACGAACTATTTTCAATTTGATCAATTTTACGGAACGTTTACAATCGTTCTATAATCGAACCAATATGCAATAACAAATTCGAATTTAAAACGGTTCGAACATTTAGTTAAAAAATCGAAATATATGAAAATATTTATAACAATGTCTGAAATGTTATCAATTTAATACATCTAAGTACTCAATGAAAATTAAACGTAGTTAAAAACAAAAAATCGCATCTAAAATAGTACAGTAGAAGCCGTTCTTCTGGTTAAGCCTTAATGCTCTCCATCTCCTCCTCGCTGGAGAATTTCGAAAAAATCCCTTCTTAGTGTGCGTTTTCATGAAGTACCCTAACTGTGTACCAAATTTCACCTCTTTAGGTTCAGTGGTTTGCTCTGGGTGATGATGAATCAGTTATTCAGTCAGTCAGTCAGTCAGTCAGGGCAAGTAATTTTATATATTTAGATTAATATATAGTCTGGCAATATAGAATTCACTTTTCACATTGAAAACTGACTTAATAATCACAAATATCAGACATACATATTTACTTTAATTTACATTATATTAACATTTACTTTGCATGCATTTCA
This sequence comes from Centruroides sculpturatus, assembly GCF_000671375.1. Lineage (NCBI taxonomy): Eukaryota > Metazoa > Arthropoda > Arachnida > Scorpiones > Buthidae > Centruroides > Centruroides sculpturatus. Next base: position 361,417 of record NW_019384511.1, read on the forward strand.
TATTTGTGTGTCCTTCTTCAGCCGAAATTTAAAACAATGCACGAAAACACGCTGGGAATGACAATGAATATAATAAAACATATAATGTAATTATATATATATATATATATATATATATATATATAAATTATTATTATGTACATTATTTAGTTATAATTATTATCATGTTGTATATATTTTTAAGTACTATTTAAAATTTTCATACCTCTTAAAATATTTTTCAAGTTCTCGATAGTATAAAAATCCTTGATTCTGACCTCAGCTTCTGTGAGATCCGGAATTTTATTAACTAAAATTTTAATTATCTTTTTCCTTATGTTTATGTAACGAATTGGAAGAAAAAAAAACGATCTTAGCCGGGAATGTTAACATTCTATTGTCCTCGCATAACTTGCAGCTCAACTTGCACAAAAGTTTATAGTTAGCATCCAAAATTCGTCACTTTTTAGGTCCCTGGAACAGCTATAACCTTTAGCTAATAGACCATCCGATCACGTGATGGAAATTCCCCGAAAAAAGTTATAAAAGACCGTTTTTACTCCCTCTCGGGGGAGTCTCTTATTGAAAGCCGGACCGACGACATCGAGTCGAATCTCCGAATCCGCCGCTATCCCGATCCTGTACTATCGATAATCGTTCGTCGCCAGTGTCGCGAACTTTTTATTTGTGCTCATTTGGATCATTAAGACTTTTATGGAATACTTCTGTGCCTACATTCCTTAATCGTCACGGAAACCTACAAAGAGGTATGAAAGAAAGTGTGTAAACTCTCTTTCGAGCAGTTAATGTCGAGATTTGTGTAGTAGTTTTGTCGATTTTGATTATTTTAATAAATTTTTGTTTTATTTGTTAATATGGTAGACTCCTTTACTCGTTTACGGCCATTACCTTCTCGTCGACCCCAAATATTCTCTCTCCACTCGACCGGCATTTGAGAGGCCCAACCTACGGGACCGTTATCGTAAACTAACCATCCTGTAGTGAGCAGGTTTAACGACCTGTTGTCCGTACAAGGAGGTGCGACCGACCCTTAACTCCCCTGCGGTTCATACTTCACTCCCAATCTGTTCCTAATAGTATTGTAGTGGGTAATTTATTATTTTCAATATAAGTTTAATTCCTTTACAACCAATATAACTTTTTCAATATAATATGATTAAATATTGCTTATGTTTTTCTTGCCTCGTTTGTAATACTGACATAGTTTTTTTTATCAATTACCAATCAAAAGTTTAAAGTTGATTTATTAAAATTTTGTACTGCCCTATATTATAATTTTGCATTTTACATTCACGATTTTTGTTTTTATGATAGACTTTTTATTTGGTGATACGTTTGTCTAAGAAATACCGCGAAAACACTTCATTATAACGTAAAATTCTGTCACAACGAATGGAAACTTATTTTAAATTTTCTTCAATGTATACATTTTATATACTGAAAAAACCTTCCTTCTCACAGAATATTTTTTAGTAATTATATAATTCATGAGATTATTATTACTGATGTATTATTTTCTCTGAGCCGTTTTTTCGTTAATCACTATTTTCAATTATTGATGTTGTCTCTAAACTATTTTGTGTTCTTGGAGAGGTCAACGGTATAGACGTAATTCACCTACTTCAGTCATTTACTTACAAAAATGACACACGAAAATGTGCTGAGATCTTGAGTGTAATTTGGACTATCAGGCAATTTTCGATTCAACAATTTTTTAAAAATGACTGGAGTGCACGCTACACCTGAAACATATACAAATCCAAAAACAGAAACATTTTTTATACTACTGCTGAATATAATAGATAAAGTCTTAGACTTAACGTCTGCGAGATATAACAGTAACAAACTGCGTGAAAACAACACAAGTACAGAAGCTTTGGGTTGTAAACCACCTATATGTTATAGAACTTCTGAAAGAGATGGGGCACAGAATATGTTTACCATTCGTGTCACCTCAACTTTGTTGTCCATTCAAATGCAGGTTTCTAATAGCTATGTTTCTGCTTGAGAAGTAGACCTGAAACTACAAAAATGGTGAAAGCATTATTATGAATTCCAGTTCATATCATTGTCATCATCAACTTGTGGCTAATTAACTGGTTAGAACGTACAGTACACACTTTTATGTAGTTTTTCGTGGAAAAATGTTCTTGATTTTTTCTTGAAGGCAATTGTCAATAGGATAGTTTTATAATTATATCATTCACAAATTTTTATTAACAAAATTGGTTCTTTCTTGGAATTTTTTCATTTAGAATTTTCTACTTCTACAAGAGAAAGATAATGAAGCAGTGAAAACGGAAGAAGAAAATGTCATGTTAACGGATTATGGAATAAGGATAGAAAATGTAAAAGCTGCATGGAAAACAGTAAGTAAATCATTTCATTTATTAAAAACAAAAAATTTAAAAGCAATAGGATTGGTTGCAGTAATTCTTAATAAAATGCAAATCTAAAAATAAAATATATTTAAAAAAATAACAAGTAATATAATACTCGTTTTATCCGATTTCGAGAGATTTTCAGGGAAAAATAAACTAAATAACAATCAGAAAATAATTATTTATTTTTAATTTTTAACCACTTATTTAATTAATCATATTGGTTTATTTAAAATTGATATAATATTCGTTAGCGTTCATATACGTCGGTACATTTTACAGTACATATATCAGCAATCAATACAAATTGCATTGTACAATAATCTAGTCTTTAAAATATCAGCTCAGGTCAAGTTGTGTCTATAAATTCATGGAATTTCATTCTCTTCCAGACCTTTCATTGAAGAGGCTTCTTATAATTTTAGTTCCTAATGATAATTTTGTGTTACAAAGTCTGAGCCCTCGAAAAGAATTTAATATTATTTTTAGGTCATTATGAAACATCAGTCAAGATTTCTTAACAAACTGATGGATAAACTTTTCATTGAAGAATCAATGGAAACAGTACAGTAGACCCCCCCTATAACGCTTAGATACGTTCCACGCTAATCGAATTTTACGTTGTAGGAATGATTAAATACATGAGCCAATCGCAGCCCGATAGGTGAGAACTTTACGGACTAAGGCTGTTCGAAAGGTTTTCTTCTATAAAATTAACCGATTCTAGACTAATTCCACTCAACATTTCCAAAACACGTATAATTTTTTGGGAGTAATCCGTATAAACTATGCTATAAACAAAAAATTATAGGATTACTTACCGAGTGTGTACCGTTCGACTACGCCGTTGCTTAAAGCTGGTTTTCATCGCGGAACAGCACATGAAACGGCGGCCGCGATTTCTAATAACGAATTTTTCGCATAAAAATAACTTGACCTTTGGAGACATCATTAATATAAATAATTTTTATGGACGTTGAATAAGAAGTGTTTCTTTCACAAGAAATGTATAAAATTAGTGCTGTATTAGACTTACGGTACCTAATTTACATACTGTGCAGACGATAATAAACTCAACTTACTAGCCTAAAATCTCCGTAGCGTGTTGCCAGGCGGCAGAAAGCATATATATAATTATAATAAAGTTACAATAAATTAAGTTAATATATAATTATATATACAGTACCTAATTTATATATAATTAATATATAATTATATGTACAGTACCTAATTTATATATAATTTATATATAATACTGTACAGACGATAGCAAACTCAATTTAGCCGCTCCGTAGTGTGGCGCAGGGTCAGAGGAAAGTAGTTCGGCTGCTCATCCACTATTGGTCCAGATTCTATCAATCTTGTCGCGAAACGACGTAATAGGAGGTATTTTATATGAATGTTGCTACAATTTTTTCGCTACGTTATAGGAATTGTCGTTATAGGAACGCACGTTATACGGGGGTCGACTGTATATGTTATCATAATCTAACAGTACGAATGCAATGCAGAATTGGTTAACTGTTCAGTTATGTCCAATTAGCATTGATATGGATATAATGCAATTAAATACAATATAACAAATGTTATTAAATTAAACGGTGCAAACATAATTAGCATATCATTTCTATTTTCACAGATTACTAAATATTTTTCTTCATGCCTATCTATCTGTTTTTCAATTTAAAAAAATTTTCCGCATGCTTTTGTACGTACAGTACAAATACTTTTTTTTTGTAAATTGATTGAATCTGAAAATGTTTTTAGGTAGAAATCATTCGTGAATAATTTGTCTATGTTTGTCATTATATTTTTAATATTCAATTTTTAGATGTAGGTAAAGAGAAATTATTTCCAATCTTTAAAATATTTATTAAATTTTATTTATTGTTAGTCAAGAAATAATGGAGTTAGGTCTCGATATGTTATTGTTGAGAATTTTTGTTTTTTTACAAACAGAATGAAAACTGAAATGTTCTACAGTCTTATGCAGATAAATACATTTATGAATTCTATTAATTAATTCATATCGGATTTAAAAATTCTATTGTCAGGAATGAAATATTCAATTGTATTCTATCACAATTTCTTATTCTGGAACCTGCTGGGTTATAACAGTGCTGTATTTTCGAGTGTTTATGTATTTTCGCAAAATTCGTCAGGTACATTTTAAACGTTGATATATCAGCTCATGTTGCACCAAGTGTTTAGTTTGTTAGCTATAATATTCTCCATGAAGATAAACCAGAGAATGGAGAAACTCTGTTAAAATAATTTGAGAAACTTGCATAAACATCAAGTGTACAGGTTAATGCAAAAATCTACATACACAATAATTCGTGTGCATACGTGTTTATTTTTGAGCAATCTATTGTATTTCCTATTCCAGTCTTTATTTCATCATTTGACCAAATAAATTCCAGAATACTATCATAGTGGATTTTACTTAGAAAATATCAGCTATTTCTCAGAGTGCAGGATAGCCGGATATTCGAAATTTCAGCTGCGAATCAATGCTGTAACAAGCTATACATATGCGTCGTCTTAGGTTCTACTTTTGGTTTCACCCATTTTTAAATGAAAGTGTATATATATTCAAATACGACAGAAATTAGTCAGTCAATTTTTGAATTTTAACCAAACTCGTAATAGAATCGGTCTTCACGATGACAAAATTTAAAGTTTTTAAATAAGAATATAATACTGATTATTTTGGTACTAATTTCCCTGTTCTGCTTTTGTCCCGAATCGTTTGTTCACACATAAGTTGCAACTGCAACTCTCATTTTCATAACAAGCGTGTATTTCGTTTATATTAAAAAATTGAACAGAAATCAATTTTAAATGCTAAAATCTCTTATGACTTTTTATTCACTCCACTTTTGTTTTACATATTATACAACTTATGTATTACTTAACACAAGAGATTTCCTAACTAAAGTAAACAGAGCTCTTGAGTTTAATATCGCTTTTGATGAAGTAAATTATAACATAAATTTTATAAAATATGTTTCGGCATTTACTTTGAATAATAATAAATTGATATCTTTATGAAAATAATACATACTTTATTACTTAAAAAGGAACCAACATTGGATAACATATCCTTAAATGTGCAGCGTGGAGAATTACTAACTATTATCGGTCCTGTTGGATCAGGAAAGGTAAGAAACTTGTTTCTACAGCTTTTCAATTAAAATTGATTACATAATTTGCTGTGTAATTTGATGAGTGTTTACAATAATTGATAAAAAATTAATAAATGAAAAAAATTGCACCATTTATCACTATGTAATGAAAATTAGTATAAATTGTCTTATTATTTATATTATGTTCGAAAAGATAAATTTACGGACAGTGTCATCATGCAAATTTTGCATCATGTCCTTTGCTTTCATTTTCAATCTCATTCAATATGTTTATAGTGTAGTGATTATAATTTTTACATTTTGAAGTCTTTGTTCTGCAAACATATGTAATCAGTTTTTATTTAGCATTATTAACGTAATAATCTCTTATTGCTTTAATTAATATAGTGTAATATACAATATAATGCATATATTAATAAATATATGACTAGTGCAATGTATAGTAGTATAATGAATAATTTGCGAATGTCTATTTAATTATATTCGAAAGTTGTTAATACGGATGTAAAGATCTGAAATAAAATACCATTAACTGTAAGAATCGAATATTTCAGTAAACAGATCCTAATGAAAATGAGATTTATCTACGTATATTATTGTTAATCGCTGAATATAAATATTCTTGTACACATAAATGAAAGATGATTATATGATAAAGATCAATAATACATTGAAAAATACGTGTGACATTGTTATATAAATATATGAAAGTTTTCTTACACATTAAATTTATCAACTCTGCAATGAATGATATATAATTTTTGAATTATTTTTATTAATTGCCTGGCGAAGCCCTGGCTACTGGAGTAACGTTTGCACTTATTTCTGAGTTCTAAAAAACCATTCCTATGTTATGCTATGATGATTTAGATGCTCTGTACATAGATGCTAAATGCTATGTACTGTACATAGCAGGGATGTGCATCTAGTATTTTTTGGAAAATATAATTAACTCTCTGATACAATATAATCAAAAACCCCTTAATTTTTGACGCTTAATAACAAAGTGGTATTTTCACATTTTTATGTGATGTTTTCTGTAATATAAAAATAGCTGGTTGCTGCATATTGCTACAGAGTTTAATGAATTTCGGTTGAACTACCGAAACGTTTCCTACTTCAAAGAGAAAGAAACAAAATTTACATCTTTCATCCCCAGTACATTGCACCCCGTTACCTAGATCTGCTCTAACTGCATGCTCGGGTTGTGTATCAGATTTAAGCCAATTGTCATTTCCTTTCGTCCACATGTCAGTTTAGTCCGCATTACGCTCAACTCCTTCCTCTCATTCCATCGGAAATTTTCAGCTTTCATGTAACTATTTAAAATAATGTATATGTTTTTTAGCCGTGTCAAGCGAATCACCGACGTTCTGTTTCAGACGAAACAAAATCTCATACGCGGATGGTTTTAACGAGTTAATCTAATTCATTTAATAACTTTTCCGTTAAATGCCAACTGATTTTGTTATATTATTATTTTATTTCTTACTTTTTACTTTAGTTTAGTTTATTTATTTAGTTTACTTTAAATTAAACTAAACTAAAATAAAAGAAACTAATTTCTTTATTGCACTTTTTTCTCTGTACTTTTTATCATATTTTTCCCCCTCAACAATAAATCAGTGATATTCTATCATTTGTGACATGTTAGTGCTCAAACTGCTTGCCCAGGCTAATTACATCGATAATCATCATCTGGAGTTTCTAGATGTCATCAATCTAGTTTAAAACATTTGTTATATCATGTGTTTTGTTTACATTCAATTAACTGAAATAGACTACTGTATTTACTTTTGTAAACATGTAAATAGTTGTAAAGATAATGTAAGTGGATAGAATTTTTTTTAAAGTATTTTATACTAAATAATAAAGCGGTTTATTACTTTTATCAGACCTCCGTATTAATGTCCATATTGGGAGAAATTCCTATAATTTCTGGTAAAGTGTCAAGAAAAGGAAAGATATCTTATGCTTCTCAAGAAGCTTGGGTATTCAATGAAACTATCAGAAAAAATATCTTGTTCGGAGAGGAATATGAAGAAGGGAAATATAAAAAAGTCTTGCATATAACGGCTCTCGAAAAGGTAAGAATATTGTTTATTCCCTTACTAACAAAACTTTATGTCAATTTAAAAGGTAAAGGTGAAAATTTATTATTATACATCATATGTAAGCATATTTATAATTATAGTATGATCTTATTGTTCCATTAGTAATGAAATGTATAATAATTATTATTATTAATCGTTAAGAAATTATAGAATAATTTTTATTAACTTCATATATTTCAATTTCATTTATGCATTAACCTTGGTATGCTATATTAATTTAATTTTTATTTTATAAATTTCAGTTCTATTGTTTATCACTTCCTTTCAAAGAAATGCTACAGTAAAAATATAATGGCTTGCCTGTATATAAAATGTTTCATATGATATTATTCATTGACATTAGAAAAGTAAATTTTTGTCAACTAATATGCGATGTGTTCGTTATATTGTATTCGCAATATCGCTTATTACAATATATTATATTGAGATTTCGTATTCTGCACTTTTATACACATACATACTAGCACAGTAAGTGAAATATAATTGAAACCACAATTATAGTTCATCTTAAATGTTTAAGTTTTCTGAATTTGTGAAATTCGTCGCTTATATCCTGCATAATGTCACGTGTTTCGTGAAAAGTTTTATTAATTGCAAAATAACTTTCATTTGTGTAAATTTTATTCATTTGCAATTCGTGAAGTCTTAGTCGTCAACTGTGAAATCTATTCGTTCATTTGATACGTATTTGAAAGGATGACTGCAAAGATCTTGGTTTTGAAACGCATATTTTTTTCAGTGAAATTTTTGGCTGAAACGGAGCGTAAAATGTTATTTACAAATATTTTGAAAAAACTTTACCTCAAGAATATCATAGCAATAGCCGTTGGTTTTGGGAATTCCACATGTGGAAGGTGATCATTGTAAAACAATATGTTCATTGAATTGTATTTAGATTTTTAAAATTTTTTTTACCATCGAGATGCTGCATCTAAATCGTACTTTTGGTTAAAAACGTGATAAGGACTTCTGAAACATTGTGTATAACGTCGAAAAATATAAGTTATTAATAAATTTATGTCAACTAATCTGTTCAGTCAGTTAACTACGAGACATATGCGTAAAGTATAGATACAAAATACAGAAAATATTTATTAAACATTGAATAACTTTGAATAACTTATAATTTCTTTAAAGCATATTTATTTTAAACATTTAAACGTAAACATATTTATTTTAAACGGTCTAGTTACTATAGACCTCAATGCATTTGACGAACCTGTAAAGAAGCTTTATGTGTCGATAATATAAAAATCTTCTACGTGCTCTTGGAAACCATGGCATCATAGGCTCTTGAACCTCATGCTTGTAATCAACGTTCTTTGCAGAGAGATGTCTCTTCGACCTGATAATCGCTTAGTGCGAGATCTTGGACGCAGTAGCGTAGCGTGAGTGTCAGCCGCACAGGGCAAAGGAAAATTTCACCGCCCCCTTATTTAGGTATCTCAATTTAAAAGACTAAAATTTAGTTTCGTCACAGAATAAGTAATGAAAATTTCCGTGCTAGTGTTGTCACTTTTTTAAAATCGCTGTCTCGGACGGCAGGTGAGGTTTGTTCGAACGAAAGTTACGAACGCATGCGCATATCATTTTGCAATGCGAATAATTTGCAGTGCATGCCGGTTCTAAATCACTTACAGTTAGCGACTAGGAAGATTTGGATACGAGTAACGCAAGTGACCTAGCTCTATTGGATATTGGAGGTATATATGATTACGAATGAATCGTAAAGAAAAAAAAAAGGTCGACAGGTCGCGCACGACATTCCTGGACGGCGAGTCGGATTGTAAAACTGTATCGTGCTCATTTCAATCGGTCCGAATAGTAGGTGGACGAAAATATGAAATAAAATGATTCAAATTCTTACAAGATATTATTATTTATTGTGAAAATTTGCCGCCCCCTAAAACGTAATTTTGCCGCCCGGGACGGACCGCCGCTACCGTCCCCCTACGCTAAGCTACTGCTTGGACGTATTATGGATATTCAAAAACTTCTCACTTAAATGTTTGCAAGAAACCTTGTGTAGTGTAAGCATTGTGCGGACTGGCTTAATCTAGCAGTAGGATTTCATTTGGTGATGTTCTAACTGTTCAGAACGTTTATATCATAAACAGATACAAGTCGTCGATGAACGAATCACCGAACAAACCATCGCAATTGGCAGGATTTAAAATTGACACGATTTTGTTAACCAAAAACTACAAGCATACTATGATGGAATTAAAGTCATCTGACCTGAACAGACATGGTGTGGAGCAAACTAAAAAATAATTTTCCCTTGGATTTTTATGAGCATTGCATCTTTACTTTTCGAATACGGGTTTTATAATAAGTGGTTTAAACGTTATGTAAGAAACTTAATAACATGCCAGGTATTATTAAGTATACAGATAATTTTTATTTGGTTTCAATTTGAAGCAGACTGTTGTTCTATGTGAAAAAGACTCTAGTGTTAATCTAGTGTTAGGAGCATCTATTTAATCTATTCTCTACGACGTATTTACTTAATTTGTTAGTAAAATGAATAAAATTTGCAATCATCTGTTTTATAATGTTTTATAAAAAAATTGTTAAAGTTCTGTAAAATTCTTTGTGTTAAATAACACTGAAGGTCTCATTTCATCTAAATGATTGTAAATACATATGATTTTATCTATAATGTATGTATACTTTTTTAATAATTTTAGGATATAAGCTTACTTCCTAAAGGAGATCTGACTATTGTAGGAGAAAGAGGCGTAATCATGAGTGGCGGACAGAAGGCAAGAATTAATTTAGCAAGGTGAGAAAGGTGTTAATCAATACAATCTTATATTTCTATAAGAAAGTACATAGGAGAACAATCTTATGTTTCACTAGCTAATGTAAGTTAATGATAAATGTTTATATTTCAAAGATTAAATAAGTACAGACGAACGAGATGTATGGCTATTTGGATAAAAGATTTTTTCCATTTTTCTATAGCTTTGAATTGATGGAAGAATCGAATCTATTGATGTTTTATATTGGCAATATAGGATTAAGCACCAAATACTGGTTTTTGATACCATGTTTAAACAAAGATTCGAAAAATTATATCGGTGAAATTCACTTTTGCTGAAAACATAGACGTTAACTTACTCTAAACCAACACAAGCAATAAACAGGTTTTTGAAACACATAAAGTGTGTTTAGTTAGAATTACTAGAAATATATAACAAGTAAAGAACAATTACCCAAAGTGAGCAAAGTATGTTTACCTGTAAAACAGGTGTAAATAATATTTTTCATAATATTATTTTATGCCCGAAATCGATCAGAAACGTGAGCAATATAAACACGAATAACAACTGCATTAAGACTGTATTAAGCAATCCAAAATTTTTAAGCAAATTCTCGTAAGACTATTAAAAACAAAAATGTTAATATGTAAAAGTTCAAGCATTTGTTCTGTTAAAAACAAATATCATTGTTTTTCACAGATTAGTTAATCAATTAATGATTAAGTAATAATGAGGGTATGCCTCAAATTTTCTTGACGTTTTTGATAATTCATCAAAACATTACTTAAAATGCTTTTAAGTATAAGATAAAGTATAACTCAACATATTTCGAAGTTTTAACATAAAAAGTTTTAAATAATACACTAATTACATTCTACTGCCAGGTTGTACTGTACATTAAAAGCAAAAATTAAGATAAGAGAATAAGAATACACATGATGGCCAAAATGTATAAAAATTACTTCAGTGTTTGATCTGATGCATGAGTAATGATTATTGTATTTTCATTGTAATTTAATTTTTGAGATGTTATATTTTATATTTTCCAGAGCCTTATACCTAGATGCCGATATATTCCTCCTTGATGATCCTCTAAGCGCTGTTGATGTACCAGTTGCAAAACATATATTCCAAAAGTAAATACTTGAGTAGTATTTTACTCTGTATATTTTAATATAACTGTATTAACTTTTATCTGTTTCAGGTGCATAATGGAATACTTAAAAGACAAAATTTGCATTCTAGTTACATATCAAATACAATTTTTAAACTCTTCAAGTAAGATATTAGTGTTAAAAAAGGTAAAGTCACTAATCGTTTATCAGATTGGTTTCTCAATTATTTTATAAATTTATGCACTATTATCTTATAATTCAACATTCAGCAATTACTGTTGCCAGCAGTAAAGATTATAATTTTATTGTTAATTTTTTTGCGATATAATTGTGTAGTTTCAAAAATAAGATACATAGATTGAAAAATACACATTGCTAGAAATATTATAATAAACTTCAAAATTTTGGTGACTGTTCAAACAGAAATATTTTGAACAGTCACCAAAACTTTGCCGATCGGTATATGAGAAATATACCGATCGGCAAAATAGTGAGTGTGCGCATGACGTGATAACACCAGGCAGACTATGTTTTACATTTTGCATGAACATTTTGAATTAGCATATTGCATATATTGATAGTTTGATGCTGTCGATGTCTTCGCTCATTGTCCATAAATAGTATGAGAATAATACAGTGCATTTGTATATTGTATCAGGATTGACTATATGGTAACGTGAGTTGCTGCATGTTCATCTTTGTTTTGATTTGCAAAAATGCATTACAAACACACGTGAACTGGATTATTCGGTACTTTTCACAAAGTGCGATATGTCTGGACAATCCAGCCTCCCGGGGCAAAGGAAAATTTCGCCGTCCCCTTATTTAGGTATCTCAATTTAAAAGAATAAAATTCAGTTTCGTCACAGAATAAGTAATGAACAATTCCGTGCTTGTGTTGCCACCTTTTTAAAATCGCTGACCCGGAGGGCAGGTGAGGTTTGTTCGAACAGAAGTTCCGAACGCATGCGTATGTCATTTTGCAATGGGAAGAATAATGTGCTGTACGTGCTGGTTCTAAATCAGTTACAGTTAGCGACTAGGGAGACTTGGGTGGGAGTAACGTAAGTAACCTAGAAGACATACTCTATTGGATATTGAAGACTTGTACTACGAATACGAATCTTACAAGCAAAAAAATAAAAAAAAATAAAAAAAAATAAAAGGTTGCGCACGGTATCGCCGGGAAAAATTAATAGTTCACCCGGACGGAGAGTCGGTTCCCGTACTGTCCGGATGGTAAAACTATTTTCCCCGTGCTCATTTCAATCGGTCCGAATCGTAGGTGCGACGAGAATATGACTTGAAATGGTTCAAATTTTTACAAGATATTACTACTGTTTATTGTGAAATTTTGCCGTCCCCTAAAAAGTGCTGCCCCTGCCGCCCCCACTACGCTATGCTACTGATGAAAGATTTAATTTAAACCCGCAATTTAAACTATTTTTAAATGAAACTAGTCGTAATACAATTACAAAATATTATAGCATTAGTAAACAAAAGTTCCTGTGAAAAACTGCTAAAAATATAATGTTTCTATCCCTGTAATAAATTACTATATTTAATAGACCTATATGGATTTTCTTAATTTTATGTATATAAAACTATATAGAAATCATGCTACCGTTATTGATGAAATTCTAATTAATTAACTTTTTAACACTTGAAAGTGAAATAATTACATGTATGCGTCTTATTAAATTTCAGGGAAAATGTGAATTCTTTGGCAATTACAGTCAAATGAAAAATTTTGAAATAGTAAGAAAAATTTCATCACACCAAGAGATCTGTGAAGATATCATAGAATTAGAGACTGCACTTATCAATCACGATGAAATAATTAATAGTAATCAAGTTGATGTGTATCGTGACATTGAACATATTGATGACATTAATACAGTAAGTATTAGTTTCGAATTTTGTTAAGTCGCTTAATAATAATGTGAATATTTTGTAAACATTTGCACCACAACTTCTTATGAAGAATAGATCAAGGGCACCCCAAATATTCTCAGTATTATGCAGTGTTATATGATAATATGACTATATTCTCATATTGTGAATAGTTAACGGACACGTGCCCTTTTTTTATAAGAAATATTGTTGATAGTTTCTGCGAAATTTCTTATTCGTTCTTTTAACTTTTTATTTTATTCATATACATGTAACATATACTGTATTCAGGTGGACCTTAATAACTTATCAATGTGTGCATGAATTAGAATAAAAAATTTACATATTGGATATTTCTATTACAGACACATATTAAAATATTTGGAAATAGATAAGACTACGAATAGCTTATGTAATTTTCAAATTGTTTCTTGTAGGAACCTGAAGAAAATCAAATACCACGTGACAACGAACGCTGTGGAACAGTAGGATTGTCAGTTTATAAAGTATATTTGAATGCCGGAGCGAGTTTCTTCTTTAAGATTATTACATTACTTATGCTAATTATATCGCAATCCATTACAAGTGCCAGCGACCTTTGGCTAATTAAATGGTACGCTTTTATTAGAATATTTTGAGTAGAAGCTAGTTTCCTTTAAGAAAATATTTAACAAAAAATAATAAAAACATTCCAATATTTCAGATACATTGATTTGAATATATGTCAAATATATTTACATATTTTAAATAGACCAATACTTTAGGAACTGTCATTATGATTAATTTTATTTCTAAATATTCTATTTACGTAACCAAGCATCGAAATAAAAATCCAAAAGTAAACCTAAAAATATTTGGCCAAATGCCAGATACAAAATTTTCTTAAATTTCTCAAAATCTAAAGATCGATCAAATATCAGCTGATTCATTAAAAACTTTAAAAAACTAAATGCTTTGTGTAAGGTAGAGAAAGCGTCATATACAGTATTTAGTAAGGAAGATTATATGAAATATAATTAGTTCGTTTTTATTCGAATAAGAATAGCTATTAGATGATGAAAAGTGTAAAACTAAATTTTGCCATTGAGTCCCTCTGCTTTAGGCAGGATCACGAAATAGCGTGTCTAGGAAACTCAGTTTCTTCAGCAAAGTTAAATATAGGGAGGACCGGGGCAACTTCGGCATGCGGGGCAAGTTTGTCAAGCTCTTTTTTTTAAAAACAAATTAAAAGGAGACTTTGGTAATAGGTTAGGCAGTTGAGTTTTATTGGTGGCTTGTTGAGTGTAGTGTTTTTATTGTTCTCCAACAAGCGTAGTTGAATTATCAAGCAAATTTTCATTTTCGTTGAATTCCATATAATATTTTTTTTCCATTTATATTNATGCTAATTATATCGCAATCCATTACAAGTGCCAGCGACCTTTGGCTAATTAAATGGTACGCTTTTATTAGAATGTTTTGAGTAGAAACTAGTTTCCTTTAAGAAAATATTTAACAAAAAATATTAAAAATATGAAATATATTTGCATATTTGAAATAGGCCAATACTTTAGGAACTGTCATTATGATTAATTTTATTTCTAAATATTCTATTTAAGTAACCAAACATCGAAATAAAAATCCAAAAGTAAACCTAAAAATATTTGGCCAAATGCCAGATACAAAATTTTCTTAAATTTCTCAAAATCTAAAGATCGATCAAATATCAGCTGATTCATTAAAAACTTTAAAATTCTAAATGCTTTGTGTAAGATAGAGAAAGCGTAATATACAGTATTTAGTAAGGAAGATTATATAAAATATTATTTTGAAAAATTACGATTATTTATTTTACTCCAATAATACCACTCTAATAGAAGAAACCACAATTCATTATTTAAAGCATAAAATAATATGTGCAGTCTAATAGTTTGTTCATTTGTTATTCGAATAAGAAAAGTTATATGATGATGAAAAGTGTAAAACTAAATTTTGCCATTGAGTCCCTCTGCTTTAGGCAGGATCACGAAATAGCCTCTCTAGGAAACTCACAGTTTCTTCAGCAAAGTTGAATATATTTATCACAAGAAGCAAAATTTATTTTTATGCATGCATTGAAGACGTTCCCTTCATTAAAAATTTTCACTCTTCTGCTACTATTACTAGTAAAGGAGGTACTTCAGATAGTTACGGGATCTGCTGCAAAATACACATTTGAAGGCATATGGCAAATTCAAATATTGAAGTAGAAAAATTCAGATATATTCAAAATTCAAATAAATAAGTACTGTACAGGGGAACCTACTAACTTTTCGATTAGAGCAAATTTTTGATTTTACTCTTCAAGCTTTTGACACCCTGTTAATAATTTATGAAATATTTCTTTTGAAAAAATCTAAATGACAATATTGTAAAATTCCCATGTTATCAAACAGTATAGGGAATGGTTCAATACAACGCAATATTTTAATTTGTTCACTAAAATTTTATTTTGAGCCCATTAAAGTAATCCCCTTCTATTGCAATATATGCTAACGTATTTTCCAATTTCCGAAACATGCTTTAAAATTATTATTGTGAAATGCTTTAGGGTTTGCAGCCATTTTGTTTTACGGCATAAATCGATTCAAAACGGTAACCAAGAAGCGGTAGTTTCAGTCACAAAAACAGGAAAAGTGATTGTGAAGTGTTTGTAAAGTGATTGAGAAACATTTTCTCAATCACTTTAATTAAAGACGTTTTTGTTTTTGGAAAAAATTCAACGATTTCAGGACGACTCGAAAAGCAATGCGCCTCAAGCTCTTATTATCTTTTAAAATTGCTTTAGAAGGTCCAAATTATACTGGAACATGTTCATCAATGTTCATAATATTTCAATGACAATTATTCAGTACCAAATCTCTGATTTCAACAACGTATTGTTTATCAGTTAAAGTGGATGGTCTATCAGAGCCTGCTTCATGTTCGATCTGTTCTGCGTCTTCCTCGAAGAACTTGTACTTAAGAATTTCGGATTTTGAAAAAAAATATCTTCACAAGATGCTTTTGGCTACATTCTTAACGCTTTTGTAGCAATAATTCCGTTACGGACACAATATATATTTGCTCAATTACACATACCATTTCGAAAAATTGTCTTTACACAAAAATATTCTTTACACAAAAAAATAGTTTGCTTGTAAAAGAATACAGACAACGACATACAGATTGCTGCTGCATATCGATGAAACTCGTATGAAAGAATAAACCAAAACGATGACAGCGCTCTCTTGTATGCATGAAGTTCAAATAAACCACAACTGATACTTTTTGATTACAGCAGAATTAGAGTTTTGAATAATGTTTTTATTTTAAATTTTTGTTTCACTTTTTCTTCCTTCTCTCTCTATCGTTGTCTCTAAACAATAAAATGAAATTACTAGTCGAGTAATCTCGGCTTTGAGGAAGTACATGATTTAAATAATGAATATACATACAGTTGACCTCCCTATAAGATCATAGATACGTTCCATTCTTTAAGAATCCACTTTCTTACGAGTCCTTCCAATCACCGCCCGACACGTGTGCATTTTAGGGACTACGCATGATTGAAAGGTTTTCTTCCATAAAATTAATCGATTCTAGACTAATCCGACTCAACATTTTCAAAATACGTATATTATTTTTGGGAATAATCCGTATAAACCACGCTATAAACAAAAAATTGTAAGATTACTTACCGAGTGTGCACCATTCGACATCGCCATTGCTTAAGCTTGTTTTCGTCGCGGAACAGCTCAGCAAACCGCGGCCGATTTCTAATAACTTATTTTTCTGCGAAAAATTCGCTGAACTTTGGAGACATCATTAATATAAATAATTTTAATCGCCGTTGAATAAAAAATGTTCTTTTACAAGAAATGTATAAAATTACAGTACTGTATTAGACTTACGGTACCTAATTTACATACTGTACAGACAATAGTTAGCCTAAACTGTCTGTAGCGTAGCGTTACGCGGTGGAAAAAAAATATATAATTATAATAAAGTTACAATAAATTCAGTTAATATATAATTATATATACAGTACCTAATTTATATATGATTTATATATTATTATAAATACAGACAAAACTAAACTCAATTTACCCGCCTAAATGTCNAGTTTTATAGGAATCGTAATTATAGGAACCCGTTTTATAGGGGTCTACTGTATTTAATATTATCCAAAATAACAAATAGTTTTTGAGCGAATATACCCAGTTACCGAATAATGACGAAAATTCGGTATATTACTAATAAGTACTGATCTTTTTAATTGAGTTTAAGTAGTTTATTCTCATTTAAGTCTGTTAACATTTTAATTTCTGGAATTTTTCAATTTTCGATTATCTCTTATACGATTTTCAGGTTGCAAGATACAAGATCCTATAACCAGAGTGCGCATAAAATCGAAAACATTGCATCGAAGACGAAACTTTTGAACAGCACTATGAGTGATACTTTTCATCAACATCAAGAAATTCACATATATGTTTATCTTGGTTTGATATGTGCAGTATTTTTCACCATGCTAGTTTCTGCAATATTATTGAATAAACTGTTTACAACTGCATCTATTAAGCTCCATAAGAAATTTTTCAAATGTATTATTCGAACACCAGTATCGTTTTTGGATAACAACCCTGTTGGTATGTGAAATATTCTTAATTCTTTTATTTTAATTTAAAAACTTTCTAATATACTTAACAAAATATTATTTTTACTGTAATATGGTAAAAATTCTTAATTTAATGTGTTGTCAAATGTGAGTTTATGTATGAATCTTTTGGTATTCAATTCTCATCTACTATATCACTTATATTCGTAAACGGTTTTGTTAATAATATATAGAAATTTAAACAATTTTTGATTGAGATGTATTTAAAGCATATAGTAAATAGTACTTAGAGCATAAATAGTAAAGATAACAGTGTAAAATGAATTTATCTTTACAATAATACTAACACTTATATTCTGTTCTCTTTGTTAATGTCTACAAAAACTCCAGTTTGTTTCAATGGCCATTCATTGTTAAATTACTTAATATTTTATATTAATACATTTTCTAGGAAAAGTTTTAAATCGGTTTTCTAAAGATGTTAGTAACATGGACGATACGTTACCATTTATTTTTCATCAATTGATTAAAGTAAGTTTACATTAACATTAAATGTGAGACGAATGTTTATAACTTTTTATCTACAGTGTATAAGATCTTTATATATATTTTTTCAGTATTACTCTCTTTTTGTTGGCGTGTTTATAGTTGAAGCAATCATTCTTCCCTATTTACTTATATTGACATCTGTACTATCAATCATATTCTATTTTCTGTGGACAATCCATAGCCGGGTGTTGGAAAGCATAAAATATTGGGAAGGAAAATGTAAGTGTTCTCAAGTTATTGCATTTGACTGAATAGAATGAAGAAATTTTATATTAATTAAAACAGCTATCAGGTTTATTCGAATCTCCTACTAAATAAATTTTACAATGACTTAACTTGTTGCTTAATATTATCTAATGAAACACAAAAATTAAATGAATTTATTTTAGTTACTACGAAAATACGTAACCGAAACGACCATATTATGACATTCTACAATAATGCTTGATGACGACAAAACGTGATTCGACTTTTGGTTTGGTTTATTTGGTTACAGCAATGGGAGGGATGAAACCTAGAAAATCTTTCTATTGGAAATTGTCTTCCATTTATGTTACAAATGTAAAGAAAACTCAGATAATTCTAGGTTGCTATCGCGTTGGCTAGTCGTGTACTCAGGACCAACTATCTGGTTACAAACATTTATTCACCGATTGCTGATTTGGCTTTCAAAAGCTTGTGTACAGAAACATAACCTTATTTAAGATGAGTTTACTTACATCACTTGTAATATATTACATATACATGATATATGCAGACTGTATTAAACAATTAGCCAGAAATTTTGATGCTTTTTTTTTAATATTTCAAGCAATGTGTAATTTTGAAATTAAGCATCTGATTTTTGAAATTGTGCCACTATGTTGTAAAAGCAAGTTAAAAATAAAATTATAGAATTCATTTTTGGCAATACTAGTTGTCCAGTGATATTTGTGAATACAATGATGACAGGCTATTGGAAAACAAGAGGAAACATTGAACAACTCAAAACCAATCAACTTACAATCTATTTAATAATTCTACTTAGCTATAACCTATTTAAAGTTGTGGCTTTCACGTTCGCCATTAGAATCCCACTCACGGTCTTAACCTGACAATGAAATTAGCATATGACGAAAATGGGTTAAAATATATCCTGTAAAATAAGTAATGTTGTAGTAAATATTAAAAATCTCTAACAATTCTATTATATAATGTGTAAAAATATTTATTGTAATTATTGGCTCATCAATTTTCGCTAAGTAACTTCTAAACAGTTGGAAAAAATAAATGCATTTTTAAATCATTAACCTATATGAAATAAATTTACTTTAACAGTGAGAAGTCCGGTATTCTCTCACCTGAGTGTATCTCTTTATGGACTTACAACAATCAGAGCATTTAAAGCTGAAAGTAAATTTATTTCCACATTTAATGAATACCAGGATAAGCACACTGGAACATGGTTTACTTTCCTGTCTTTAAATCGATGGATTTCAACATATGGCTGCATCATCGGAGTTATACACTTAATTGTTATTGTAATAACTTTCAGTGTTTCACCTAATGCAGGTAAGTAAATATATATCAATTTTTACAGTTACAGATGAGAGAATACTATCTGTGAATACTCCCTATACAGTCGACCCCCTATAAAACGGTTAATAATTCCGTTTTATATGAATTAGAGTTTACAAATACGTGTGACGGGATGTGAACAGCTCACGTATTTGTAAAATCTAAGTGACTCATACAACATGGAATTCATATAAAACGGAATAATCAACAGTGTTATTGGGGGGTCGACTGTATATTATATCTGTAAATACTCGATAAGGTTTATTATAAAATTAAACTTTACAAACCTTTAAAATGCTGTCTATTTTATTATATTATCTAACGTTTTCGGTCAATTAATTGACCTTCATCAGGAATGAATCGAACAAATTTTCAATTTATAACGAACGAAACCGATTACGAAACGTTTTTAACTTTAAAATTTTCTTAACATTTATTGCGTAAGTTTGTCAATCTATATATATATATAAATGGACGTGTGTGTTTATATTTAACTTTTCCGCAAAAAACTACACATCGCACATGAATGTTGCTTGTATGTGGTGGTAGCCCCAAGTCTTCATTCGTGCACTTTGGGGGTTGCGTCTCGATAGCTATAAGGGTGCGGGAGATATGGGGCTGAAAGTGGTTTTCTATTTCGAATTTTATGTTCGATTTTGTTCGAATTTAATTCGAACAATTTTCGAATTTGAATTCGAACATAAAATTCGAATATTGGTTCGATTATAGAACGATTGTAAACGTTCCAGAAACGTTGAAAATAGTTCGTTTGACTGGACGTGAACAGGAGACGTTCAGAAATAGAATCGGGACCAGGTCTCTAATTAGTCTGGAAACGCTAGTTCTTGCATTCTGTGAAAACGGGTAAGATTGGCTATAATATAATTAATCTTAGGTTAATGTCCAGGGTCGTAGACTGTCATGGCGGCTCTTCCTGTTTTAGCCTCGAAACCGGACCGCTTTGGAGACGACGTGTCACGTGACGACGCGAGCGAACGGCGGCGGCTGCTGCGCCGCGATAAACGGGGAAAACCGACACGCGGGTTAACGTCAATATACGTAGACTCATGGCGGCTCATCTCTGATTCCGCAAAAAGAAAAGGAAACAGTGGAGACGCACGTTCTAACCTAACCTAACCTATTCTAATAAAATATCATAATTATTACCAATTATATTATTAGAACAGGTTAAGTTAGGTTAGGTTAGAACGTGCGTCCCCACTGTTACCTTTTGTTTGCTGGAATCAGCGCTGAGCCGCCATGACAGCCGCCGCCGTTCGCTCGCGTCGTCACGTGACACGTCGTCTCCAAAGTGGTCTGGTTTCGAGGCTAAAACAGGAAGAGCCGCCATGACAGTCTACGACTCTGGACATTAACCCTAGATTACTTAGAAAAACAGTCTTTTATATATAAAAACAACTATATTACATACAAATGTACGAACAAATAAAAACCCAGCGAAGCGGTTCCTTGAAGCTAGTAGATAAATAAAATCTACAGACTGATAACGTACAAATATACGCATACATTTATTATAGATACATAAAAATAGAAATAAAAATAAAAGTTAATAGTAAATAAATAAACAAGTGATGACATAACGGCCACCGACTAATGCCTAATTTTTAACTGTTCGTGCCGTTTTTTCTTTGCTAATATATTTATAATGCACCCGCTCTTAATGCTGCGGAGATATTATAAGATTCTCTAAAGTTTATAGCCTGTCCTGCTAGATTGCTCTTGTGAATATGCTATTCTTCTGCATATTTAAGATATCTCTTGTTCTGAATCTTTTGTGAAATCCGAAATTTTTACCTAATTTCCCGATTAATATTCCGCATTTTTCTAAACCCCCAATTAAATTTTCCTTTAAAACCTAAACTAAAACTTAACTTAAAAAAAGGGAAAAATTCCAATCTCCCCTTTCGTTCAGGGTAAACATCCGTCCATTTCGAAAATAATCCCACATTCCAACTTCAAAGTTGATAGTTAGCATGGGCCCGGGGACAACTTTGACCCATCCGCGTACCTTTTACCTAACAACAATTGGTCACATGACCATTCTCCCACGACGAAACTATAAAAGCCACTTGCTTCCCCCTCTCGGGGGAGTCGTTCATCCACCGTCGCTTCAATATTGTGTTTTAAGAATATTATATTCTCCAAATATTATATCCTACGAATGCTGTGTCCTACGAAGACTGTATCCTACGAATATTACGTCTAATCATATTTTCCTACACGAGAACCATAATTTTTCCTCAAAGGATTATCGTCAGAAAGAGGTATGGAACAAAATTTTTGTGAACTCTCTCTCTGCCCTTCGCGTTTTAGGGACTCAGAGTTTTCCTTTGAAATTAGTTATTGTAATATCTATGTAGCTAATAAATCGTTGTTATCTTGTTAAATTGATGTGTTCTTTTACTCGTATATCGCCTGTCCTCTTACCGACGGCACTCTTCCCTCCGCCACTCGACCGGAAACATTTAATCCCGTTACTGCGGGAACGGTAAATTTTTAATCCTGACCAGTGAGAAGGGTTTAACGACCTGTTGCCGGTTCGGGAGACCTACACCTTCCCGGCGGTTCACACTTTTGTATTATTTCTGCTCTTTCCCATTTCATTGAAACCTCTGTTGGGTCTGCTATAACATATCTGTGACTGGTTGCTCATTTCGTACGTTCGTTTTGTGCTCTTTTATTCTTTCTTTTAATGACCTTCTTGTAGCTCCGATTGAGTACAGTTCTTTTTGCCGCCTCTCGTCTTGTAAAGGCTGGTATACACGGTAAGGAAATCCTTTGAGAATTAACCGTGATTTTTTTTCTATCTATCCATTTTTAAATAAAAATAATTCTTTATACGTTGGGAGATATTTTAATAAGTTTTGTAAATTACTATGTTCGATCCAGCCAGTTATATCCGAGTTTTTTTCGTCTGTTAAGCACATCCTTTGAGGATTTCCTTACCGTGTATACCAGCCTTAAGGGTATTCTGTAATTTCCAATAATAAGGCTTTTCTCTATAGCTTCATTGTCCGTACGTTGCATCTGGTACACTGTTGGATTCCTTTTAAAGACTATGTTATTGTTAGTAGATGCTTCTATTTCGTTATACGTATTTCTTAATGGTGCCATGTATTCTATTACTGTGTATTATTCTACTCTTCCCCGTTCATTACCTTCATTATCGTCTTTTCTATTTTTATTTTATTGATTTATTGATTGCCTTTACTTTATTCTGATTGATTCGGATTTGCCAAGCTAGCTGTTTGGTGTGTTTTAATTTTTTACGTCTGTCCTTCACTTTGTTGTAATGTATGTACGCTCGTTTTACAAGTGCCCTGAAAGCTGCCAGTTTATAACTTGCTGGATCACGGGAGGTCCATGGTATTATCAACGGGTTATAAGTCGGCTTTCTGTAAACTTAATTAGTGATTTTCTTTCCTTTTTCCACTTCTTTTAATATATATAGGAAGTGTATCTTTTGATCGTTGTTCTAGTTCGAGTTCTAGGCGATACTTGTTAGCATTGACGTCTCAGAGTAATAGTTGTATGTCGGGTTTTTCTTTTCATATAATCAAGACATCTCGACATATCGTGCATATATTAGCATATGAACTTCGTATTTCTTTAAGATGGAATTCTCTAATGTCTGTATTATCTGACATAGTGCCACCGGATATGGGACTTCCCATTTCCCGTCCTCTACGTTGAGTGTATGTAATATTGTTAAAATGGGAAAGAGTAAAAGAATACACAGTAATGAAATACATGGTACCCTTAAGCAATTCTTACACCGAAATAAGAGCATCTACTAACAAAACGATAATCTTTAAAAAGAATCTAACAGTATACCAGATGCTATGTACGGACAAGGAAGCTATAGATCACAGTCTTATTTCTGTAATTTACAGAATACCCATACAAGACTAGAGGCGGAAAAAAGAACTGAGCTACAAGTAGGTTATTAAAAGAAAGAATAAAGGAGCACAAAATGAACGTACGGAATGAGCAATCAGTGACTGATTTAGCGACGTATGTTATAGCAGACCCAACAGAAGTTCCAGTGAAATGGAAAAGAGCAGAAATAAAACAAAAGATTCAAAACAGGAGATATCTTGAATATGCAGAATCATGGCATATTCACAAGAGCAATCTAGAAGGACAGGCTATAAACTTTAGAGAATCCTATAATATCTCTCCGCAGCATTAAGAGCGGGTGCATATAAATATATCAGCAAGGAAAAAAAACGGCACGGACAGTTAAAAAAATAGGCATTAGTCGTGTCCGTTATGTCATTACTTGTTTATTTATTAATATTAGTTTTTATTTTTACTTCTATTTTTATATATCTATAGTTAGTGTATGCGTATATTTGTACTTTATCAGTCTATAAATTTTATTTATCTATTCACGGACTTCCGAAATAGATGTTAAGAAAATTTAAAGTTAAAAACGTTTCGTAATCGGTTTCGTTCATTATAATTCGAAAATTTGTTCGATTCATTCCAGATGGTCAATTAATTGAACGAAAACGTTAAATAAAAGAATAAAATAGACTTCATTTTAACGGTTTCTAAAGTTTAGTTATTTATTCGTAAGTGTAGTTAGAGAAGAAACTTGGTACTGTATTATATTTAAAAAGTAAATTCAATATAATGAATACAATTCAATACAATGAATACTTCCAATGCCACATCATTTGTACAGTCACAGCTAAGTATACAATGAAGACTAAAATAAAATTAACATAAATTTAATAATTTTATCTATACTGTATTCGGTTTATGGAGTCTGACGTCGATTTCCGACCTCCACCTCTTTCTATCCATACACAATTCCTCTTTAATTCCGTTTTCACTACAGTACATGCTAACGTTACTCTATCGTACTAAATTTTCCTGGGACTTCCTGTCTTTTTTCTTTTTTTTTGTGAAATGTATTTCATTGACATTTTCAGGAATCTATTATTACTCATTATTTTTACATGTCCAAACCAAATAAGTTGTTTCCTCTGTATATCTTCCAAAACCGTCTCTTTCAATACCATTAGGTCATTAGGTATTCTTTCTCTTTACGAGATTCTGCTCGGTCTTCTCAATGCAAAGGTTGAAATGGAACTGCTGCTACTTTTCTCTTCTCTTTCCCAGTCATTCTCTATGCCTCTGCCCCGTATAACAGAATGCTTTTAACAATAGCATTATATATCCTATTTTCTTGATCTAGTTATTTCTTCACTCCAACATATTCCATTTAGTATTTTAACTGCTCTTTTATTTTGTTCTAATATTGTATTAATTTCTAATGCATCTCTTCCCTTTTCATGAATTTGTATACCAAGATAATTGTAATGCTCATATCTGTCAATCTTTTTTCTTTCTTCCAGTTCCTGTTCGTTTTATCGCCTCCTATGCATAAATACTTTGTTTTACTCATGTTTATATATAAATTTCCTTTAAAATATTATAAGTTAACTTTCAATTTTAAAATTTCAATTTTAGATGATTCAGGCAGCAAACTTGGACTTGCTATGAATTATGGATTAATAATATTTCTGTATTTTCAAGTCCTTATTAAACAAACATCTGAAATGAAATTTCAGGTATTTTTAAAAACTATTATTATTTACTTATTTAATAATTTATAAATATTACACTTAAGTGTAATAAATGATATTCATTGAATGTTGACATTATCTTCATACTTGATAACGCGACACTAACACAATCTGTGAATTTACATTAATTGTAAACGTACTGTACTTACAAGCATCTACTTTAATTAGCATAATTCTTAAATATCTTAATTATTTTCATATTCATTGTTCTATCATAAAAGGAAAGAATTTACAGCTAAAGTAATGATAGTAGATAAGTAATACAGTAGAACCTCGAAAACTCGGCCTAATGTGGACCGAAGGGTGGCCGAGTTTGTGAAAATGCCGGGTTATCGGGAATGGGGTTAAAAAAATAATTACGAGTGTTTCCACAGAAAATACTGTACTGTACTTGTATGTATTGTTTACTTGAGAATATAACAGAGAATAAACTGCCCAAATACCCTTAAACAAAGGAAAAGTACGTCCTTTATGAAGGCATAGAGCCTTTACTACATGAAAATGAAAATTAATGAATACACTGTGTACAGTAATTTACCTGATAAGACAGACCTCAGAAAAATACTTTATGAGAGCTTTTATACTTTTATAAAGCTGTCTATAATGAAAATTAATTAACTAAGGATTTTTTGCCCTGCCAGGGTGTGGCCGAGTTATCTGGAGTGCCGGGTTATCGAGAGCCGGGTATTCGAGGTTCTACTGTATTAAATTATAACTTTTTATTACTTGCTACATACTTTAAAAACGTAAGTTTTAAGAATACGATAGTAATTTACAAATAACAAGTCATTTAAAATAAAGGAAATGTAAATTATAAAGCTAACTCCTTGGCTTTTTACATTGTAAGTAATGAAAAAGTAGTCGCATGTAATGTGTAAAAGATTATAAAACTCTAGACAATACAAACATTTAAGTCATTCTTTATTTTCTGTTATTTCGTAAAGAGTTTCTTTTTTTAGATGCACTCAGTAGCACGCATACTGAACTACAGCAAATTGAAATCTGAAGCGTCATACGAAAGTTTACCCGATAAACAGCCACCAGCAGATTGGCCACAAAATGGAGAAATTTGTTTTGATAATGTTTCTTTGCAATATTCCAAGGATAAAAATTTTGTTTTAAAGAATTTAACATTTCGTATTCATTCAGGAGAAAAGGTAGAATATCTGCAAAATCCTAATAGTAATGCCATTATTGTCTGAAATTATTTTTATTGTTTATTAATCGCAGATAGGAATTGTTGGGAGAACAGGAGCAGGGAAGAGTTCAATAATAGCTGCCTTATTTCGTATGGCAGAACCAACAGGAAAGATAACTATCGATGGAATCGTTACTAAGGATATAGGTCTTCGGGATCTACGTAGCAAAATTTCGATCATTCCTCAAGTAAATAATAATTAATTTAGTCAAAATAATTATTGATTCGCTAATTTTCACATTTACATTATATCATAATGTCCTTTTTTGTTTTTCTTACATGAGAATTTTAAATTTCTTATGGGAATAAAGTAAAAAAAATTATATGGAAAAGAGTTTCCAAATGCTCGGAATTTTCCGAAAAATGTTGGAAATTTCAGTTAATTTTTTAAAAATTGTTCGTTAAATAAATCTCTTCTGCAATATGCTGAAAAATAAAAAAGTGGTGATGCGGTTTCCGTCATTCCGTTTTGCTCATAAAGAGTGGTTATTACTAATTTTATTGAAATTACTTTCATTCCCATTATATTGCAATTTTTTTTATTCTCTCTTTCACCTCGTAAACACTAAGAAGATCTTTTAATAATACGAATTGCTGACAAAGCCACAATAGCGATGCCAAATAGTAAAGGATGAGGCTAGACATGTCAGAAACTGTTTCTCCATAAAAAGGTTGACGTATCTCCAACCAATATAATTTTTTTCATAGACTCCTAAAGCGATAAGTAACTCTAATAACTAAAGAGTTAAGATCAGATGATTATAACCGTGATTTTTAAAAGAACTGGTAAAAAGGTTATCATTTCTTCACATGCATTATACTAGGTGAATTTTGGGTTATCATCAACATTTTACAGAGATAAAATCTTTCGTCAATCAGCAATAACTCTCATCTGGTAGATGACAAATTAAGTATAGAATTACAAAGTGAAATACTAATATACTGTATTTATTGGAGCGCGAGATGGAACAAGAAGTTGACTGGCTGCAGGAAATTTTGCTCTAAAGTAGAATTGTGTTCTTAGGTGAAATCTTACATCTGATAGCTAATGTTATATAATTTTGGAAACCACAAGACATGGGGATTGTAACGGTGTATAGATTGTGGAAATCGAACAAGAATTTAGGAAATTACATCACATTGAACAATTTTAGAAATAGAATCGCTTTACTGGAACATATATATACGAACAGCAAGACGAAAGTAAATTCGCCCATCTACTGTGAGTACATTTGCCAAATTTCGGGGTAATCGGCACAGTAGTTTTAAAGATATCGTTATTTTCCGGTAATTTTTCGGCAAGGTATAGCGGGCTTCCGGAACCATATTTCGGAAAAATATTTCACTATCTCTTAGCGAACGATATTTGTTATCTGTGTAGCAATTTTCTTTCCAATCCCTCTAGCCATTTTTGAATTATGGCAATTCTATTAAATTTTCCAATCTTACACATTGCTGTTCCAATCCGTTGCCATGGTAAAGGACATTGACCTCTTAAATTCAATATTTAACGGAAAGTGCGATTTTCTCGTACAGTTTAATAATTCTTTGTTGTAATTTTAATACACTAATTATATTAAGATGGAAGTAAACAATTATTCATTAAACATGGAAGAGCTTTGAGAGTCTGCTTTTGAAGTCGTAAATGAAGCAAAAAATTACATAGCAGAAAATAATGGAAGGAAACTATGTACGCCTAAACATTCGGAATTTATTATAAACTATGTAGAGAGTGTTATAGACATTTTTACGAATAAACCTTACAGGCACGAAATAAGTATACTATCTGATAAAATTGATAAATTAATGGATACTGTTTCTAAATCTGAGATAATTGAATTACAAAAGAAAGTCCTTGATAATGTTACTGATTTAGATTGAAACAAAATTTCAAAAAGAAATCAATTATCATACAGTGACGCTCTTCAAACGTATCACTCAAACATTACAAAAACACCTAAAAACACATTCAATACAAACAAATCCAAAGAAGTTTTACTAATTTATGGTAAGGAAGATTCCTTAAGAAATAGTGATAATATTCGTAAAATAATACAAGAAAAAATTCGTCCATCACAAATTAACATTAGTGTCGATCGCATGAGGAAATTGGAGGTGGTGGCCTTGCCATTGAAATGGGTAGACCCGAAAATGTCTTGACATTAGAAGAAAATATTTCAACAACAATACCCAATTTAACAACAAGACGACCAAAAGGGAAGCTTCCTCATATAATGGTACACTCAGTTCCGAATACTATTGCAAGGGAATCTATACCTACTCATATTCTTGAACATAATGAAACACTTAAAAATAAATACTCACTTGAATAATTTAATACACATTTTAGAGTTAAATTTAATGCTGTAAAAGAAAAACAGCCCTTATCGAAACTGGATTATAGAACTAACCCCTGATTTACGAAAACAAATTCTAGATCTCGGGAAAGTCAACATAGAATGGTCGAGATGCAGGGTGATGGACTTTTGCCCTGTTTTACAATGCTTACGCTGCTGTAGATATGGTCATTTAACTAAATACTGTGAGCAAACAATCAATACATGTAGTCACTGGGGGGTGACCATTTGTACAGAAACTGCACTAATAGTAATAAGTCACCAACCTGTTGTAACTGCATTTTTGAGAGAGCCAGGGATATTACACATAACGCTTGTCATGGTTCCTGTCCGGTGTTTCAAAGAATTAAAAACAAAATCATAAATAACACCGACTATGGACCATACAAAGATTAGTACTATACATATTCTACAAATTAATCTCAGAAGGAGTATAGCCGCTTCTTCTATTCTTAATACTAAATTAAAAGATTATGACATAATATTACTACAGGAACCATATTGTTTAAATAATCTTCTCTGTTGTTTTCCCTCAAACTGTATTACCTTTAAAGGTACTTCTGAGTACCCGTGGGCAGCCATCCTCATAACAAATACTTATTTGCCCATTTTATTCCACAAAAATTACAGTAACGAATACATTACTTGTCTCGAATTAATGGCGGCTACTACCAAAATTATAATAATCAATATTTATTGCCCACGTGAAATTCCTACTAGTTGCATTACTGAACGCCTTCAAACTATAATGAACCACTTCAATGGGAATCGTATTATTGTGGCAGGCGACATCAACGCACATTCTCCAACTTGGGGAGGGGAACAGCTAGACAACAGAGGGAAGGAATTTGAAGAATTTTTCTTTGCTAATAACCTATTGGTTACTAACAATCCCCTCTCACCGCCAACCTATCACTCCCACAATGGTGATACTTGGATTGATGTCACTGTTACCAACAATCTGAGTATGTCTCTTGTCATGGATTGGCAGGTTCTTGATGAGGAGTCACTGAGTGACCATTCGTATATTTCATTTAATATCGTTGTTCAAACTTCCAGGACTCAATCAAATTATGATCCACGTCTTCGCTATAATATCTCTCGGGCAGACTGGGAGGCTCTTCAAAATTATCTTGAAACAAACCTCTCAGAATATAATCTGGAAGATCCTATTAATATTAGAAATCAGATTACCCAAAACATTGATATAATCAATAAAGCCTGTC
The DNA here is from genome assembly GCF_000671375.1 of Centruroides sculpturatus. NCBI lineage: Eukaryota > Metazoa > Arthropoda > Arachnida > Scorpiones > Buthidae > Centruroides > Centruroides sculpturatus. The sequence continues at coordinate 391,957 of NW_019384511.1, forward strand.
ATCTCTATATTTCGCAAACACAAATGAAGAGAAGGCCTGTACCCTGGTGGACACTTCATCTCACAGAATTACGCAAGACCTGCAACAAAAAGAGACGTGCTTTCCAAAAATGTAGACGTGAACCCGCACGAACAAATCTTAAAAATGAATACCAGGCCTTTCAAAAAAATTATAAAGACGAATTGAAACAAATGAAATTTACATCTTGGAAGGAATATTGTAGTAAAGCCACAAAGAACCCTTGGGGGTTCATTACAAAAATGTGTACTGACCGTTTACGTAAACCTCAAGCGTTAGTCAACGACGCACGCGACAACTTAAACTGCGATTTTTTAAAAGTTTTTAACCAAATGATGGATCGTTTTTGTATTGTCGATAATCCTGAGGATGACAACGCTAGACAACGCGCGTTAAGAAACAGTGGTGATATACCAATCAATACTCCTGTAATCCTTAAATTTCAAAAGCATGAAATAAATTGTGCTATATCTTGTTTAAAAAATGGTAAAGTACCGGGTATTGATAATATGACGGCGACCATAGCCCGCAAACTATAGGAACTTATTCCAGACCACTTAAATAAGCTTTTTAATACGTGTCTCCAAACAGGATTTTTCCTGATCCTTGGAAAATAGCTCGTATCGTTCCAGTACCTAAACAGGGTAAACCCAACGAATTCAGACCAATATCTCTCCTCCCCCTTCTTGGCAATACTTTGGAACGACTTATAAACAACAGACTTTACTGGCATATGGAACACCATCGACTCTTACACACCTCTCAGTATGGTTTCCGTAATCAACGATCGGCTGCTGATGCAATACATTTTGTAACCAAGGAAACTAATTACTTATTAAATAATGGTTACAAATAAGTTCTTGCCATCAGTTTAGACATAAGTAAGGCGGTTGATAGCACATGGTGGCCTCTGACCTTATCACAACTTAGACAAAAAAAATGCCCTTCTAATCTGTATAAAATCATTCAAGACTATGTTAATGAGAGGCATGCTATCATGATACAGGGAGATCAAGAGATCACAAGAAATATTAGCCGAGGGTGCCCACAAGGCTCGGTAATAGGACCTTTACTTTGGATAATTACCTTAGATTCACTTCTTGATCAAAATTTAGGTCAGGAGAGAATGATCGCATATGCAGACGATCTGCTGATATTGATAGNAGACTTTGGAACGACTTATAAACAACAGACTTTACTGGCATATGGAACACCATCGACTCTTACACACCTCTCAGTATGGTTTCCGTAATCAACGATCGGCTGCTGATGCAATACATTTTGTAACCAAGGAAACTAATTACTTATTAAATAATGGTTACAAATAAGTTCTTGCCATCAGTTTAGACATAAGTAAGGCGGTTGATAGCACATGGTGGCCTCTGACCTTATCACAACTTAGACAAAAAAAATGCCCTTCTAATCTGTATAAAATCATTCAAGACTATGTTAATGAGAGGCATGCTATCATGATACAGGGAGATCAAGAGATCACAAGAAATATTAGCCGAGGGTGCCCACAAGGCTCGGTAATAGGACCTTTACTTTGGATAATTACCTTAGATTCACTTCTTGATCAAAATTTAGGTCAGGAGAGAATGATCGCATATGCAGACGATCTGCTGATATTGATAGGACGAACTCGAAACAAAAAAGACGAACTCGAACAAAAAGGGAGAACAACCTTAGAAAAAATACACAACTGGGACAAAGAAAACAAACTGCAATACAACGCAAACAAAACAAAAGGCACTATGTTTAATCTCCCTGGCCGTCCAAACTTATTTCTCCGAGTTCCAAGCGTAAAAATGGGAGGTGTGTCGATAAAAATTGACAAAACACTTAAATATCTGGGAGTCATATTGGACAGTAGTTTGGAATGCACACATAGCCTATATAACCAAACGTACGGGTCTGATTTTTCAGACATTCTTCAGAGTGGCTCATCGTACATGGGGTTTGCCTTTTGAAGCTTTGGATATTATTTACAACCAGCTGTTCATACCAACAATTACGTACGCTTGTAGTAGTTGGGGATGGGCATCCCATAAGGTGCATCCTAAGAAAGCTTAACTCGGCCCAGAGGAAGGCCTTAATTTTACTGACGAAAGCTTATAAAACAGCGCCTACCTCTGCCTTTCAGGTAATCGCACGAAAACCACCTATTGAGATGCATATTGATTATTTTAGTCAGATCAGTCACCTTAAATGGGGGGAAGACGTACAAATTAATACTGGTACAATAACTGCATTAGATTTGAAACATCCGACACCACTGTCCTTACTCCCAAATCCCTGTGAGTTACCAATCCAAATTACAGATACTGATCAAGAGAACGATATAGTGATTTTTACTGATGGCTCTAAAAATGAAAGGAATGTAGGATGTGCTTTTGTGGTTTCCTCAAGTAACATCGAGATTGCTTATCAAATGTTTCGTCTGGGAGAACTTTCTACAGTCTTTCAGGCAGAAATGTTCGCAATTCTTAATGCCCTTATCTGGGTCAATCAACATTATTTTTTTACAAGAATTACAATATGTAGTGACAGCGCTTCTTCACTGGCCACAATTAAAAGCACTAAAGCTCACCCATTGTCTACAGCTATTGAAAAGTCTGTTCTAAATTCAAATAATGACTATAAATTCAAGTGGGTAATGACACATAGGGGGACTAGCGGCAATGAAAGAGCGGATCACTTGGCTAAACATGATGCTAATAATGATCAGCTTATAATTTCTTATAACAAGGTCAGCTTGAATACTATCAAGGGCCTTCTTTGGAGCAATATGCTCAACAACTGGCAGAAAAAATGGAACAGCAATGAGAGTAAAATTACTTACAAATTTTTTTTTAACCATTAAAGATATCTTTAAATACACATGGATGAAACCATGCTTTTGGTCCACTCAATTTTTCACCGATCATGGTAAATTTGCCAAGTACCTACACAGATTTACTTAATACATCAATAAAGAATGTCCAACTTGTAAAATTGAAGATGGGAGCACTCATTATATCTTCAACTGCGTAATGCTTGAAAGAGAAAGACAACAACTCAAATCTATCCTCATTAGCCGTGGTTACTCTTGGCCATGCTCTCATAATGACCTTGTGAACAATAATGGAATATTTATTTATTTTTATAATATAATTAAAAGCTACGGCAAAATCGTAAACATCCATACTTAACTCCTTCATAAAGCCTCCCAGCACTCTACATAGATATTACATTGAATTTCAACACAGAAATGAAGATGTGATTGGGCTCTTCTAGTGGGAGAATGTTCCTATAGTGGTCTGCAACAGTACCGAATCTTTGCAAGAATTTTAGTGTATTAAAGAGATATAAAGTGATATATGGTGAATTCTTCTCTTTTGTGCCTCTAAAATATTGTTCTATGAACCTACTTTCAAGAGCATATGCGACAAGGATATTTTATGGATTCAAATTGAAAGGTTACAACTGTAACTTAAATGTGAATTGAATGTTTAGGGGTTTCTTCTAAGCATCACTCAGACTTTTAGCATGATGCTATATGAATTAACTGTTTAAATTTCTAGGAATTTGCGAAGAAATCTTCCAGTATAGAAATTGCTAGAGCAAGGACTGTTCACGATGCAGGATGAATGATTCGAACTCTAAGTGTAAACATTTAGTTCCTGACAGCCTTAATCTTTTCAATGTAGTTATCATATTTTGTATTTCTTCTGTTACATATAACCCATTATTTATTGTACAACTTTCATACACATTGTCCTGCCCTTCCCAACGCGAGAAAAATTTGTCTCGCGTATTATAACAATTCTCTTTTATATATGAAACAACACATGTATACTTATTCTTAATCTATTAATTGTAAACTTATAACATATATACCAGGGATGGCCAACCTGCGGCTCGCGAGCCACATGCGGCTCTTTGAAGTATTATTTGTGGCTCTCAATAGATGTCCCCGAGTTCCCTTTTCATTTTTGTGTTATTATATTTTTAAAAATTATTATCGTTCCGTATGTGTTTCAAAATGTCTTTTATATTACTAACAACAAATATGAAAGACTAAGTGCAACGTTGTAATAAATTTCATTTCTGTCCAAGTTAAGAATGATATGACTCATCGAAAACTGCGTGAATGAACATAAACAGTGGCGTAACCGACCGATTCCAGACCGATTTTGAATTTGTAAACTGTCATTGCAACGGACAGTTGACATTGTGCTCTGGAGGAAACAATTTGTATCCCTCTTGCTACGGATATAATTTGTATTCTGGAATTTTTTGCATACCTTTTTAATACGTATTTAATTGCAGCTCGCGAAAAATTTCAAATTTTGAAAAATGGCTCGGACTATCAAGGAGCTTGGCCACTCTGGATATATACCAACCTCTCATTGTAATACTTTATGCTATAATGCATATTACTCTTATACTTTGTAAATGTAACTTTAACATTTGCAATGCCTAAAACATCTGTAAAGTGGCTGTGCTTACTGCGGAACCAGTTATGTTATGATGTTACCGCTAAAGCTCGGAAAGTCGTTAATCTGCAGATTACCTAGCTAATCTGCAGATTAACTAGCGTGATCCGTTAAAGTTGCTAAAATTGTTCAATTTCTGAAATTACCTAGGTAATGTGCAGATTATCTAGGTAATCTGCAAATTACCTACCAGGCACTCGGTAAAGTGAAAATAAAATCTTTGCTGAAACAACATCAACGTTTCTGTACGCTTAAATTAACATAATGTTCTTTATTTTATTTTCGATATCTAAAGAATCAAGTTAATACAATTAAACAATCGACAAATTAATTGATATAGTCAATCATCAACCAGTTAAAAAACATATAAAAAATCAAACGATTTAAAATATTAATACAATTAGGGAAATTATTATATAGATAACCACCTATGGAATTTCGGGACTTTGAGTATCTATCTGAACTGAGGGGACTGAGACGACTTCAACGATACCCTACTTTTGGACCAGAAACGAAAAATAATAAAGTTATCATACTTTTTCTGGTGATCGCATGATGTAATATGCAGTTAATGTTACCTTTGGTGAGTAAAATTGCGGCTCATCTCTGATTCCAGCAAACAGAAGAAAGGAAACAGTGGGGACGCACTTTCTGTCCTAACCTAACCTATTTTAATAAATTACCATAATTATTACCAACTAAATTATTAGAATAGGATAGGTTAGGACAGAACGTACGTCCACACTGTTTCCTTTCTTCTGTTTGCTGGAATCAGAGACGAGCCGCAATTTTACCCACCATAGGTAACATTATCCAATTGTGCAGTCTAAAGATTGGTGACACTTTGAATTTCATAGCAATTGGTTTCTACGACAATCACACCTATTTGTGGTACATTTATTTGTGGTAAAGATCTTATTTTCACTTTACCGAGTGCCTAGTAGGTAATGTGCGGATTACCTAGATACTCTGCGCATTATCTAGGTAATTTGAGAAATGGAACAATTTTCACAACTTTATCGGATCACGCTAGTTAATCTGCAGATTAGCTAGGTAATCTGCAGATTAACGAGTTTCGAGCTTTAGCGGTAACAATGACATTAAAAAATTTGTGTGTGTGTGTGTGTGTATTTATTTATATTTCTTTATATATACATTATAATTATAAAAAGCATAACTGAATACATATAAGCAAACAGCCAGCTATTATTACAGAAGTTATATTTATTTTTTTAGGATCCGATGTTATTTACTGGTCCCTTTCGCAAAAACATTGATCCTTTCAATGAATATTCAGAGGAAATGATGTGGCAAGTGTTAGAAGATGTAAGCAATAATTATATATTTAACTCAATTATTACATTTTCATGTTTAGTTCGTTTTAATGAAAAAACTCAATTATGTTGAATTTATCAAAACATATCGAACTAAAGGTGCAGTTAAAAGAAGTTATTAGTAAATTGCCTGGAGGACTGGATACACATTTAACGGAAGGAGGCCGAAATTTCAGTGTTGGACAAAGACAGTTAATTTGTCTGGCCAGAACTCTTTTACGTCAGAACAAAATTCTTGTTATGGACGAAGCAACGTCCAATATCGATAAAAGGTAAACAATATATAAAAATTCATTTCAAATATGAAATATTTTAGTTTGTAATTCGTATTTTTAGTAGACCACTAGACCATTGATGTTCGAACTAGGTCTTATCTTGATCTGGCATCAACATATTTGGTATGTTTTAGTCACATCCGGCCTATGAGTCAGAAGGTTTAAGCATCATCGATGTAAACAAAGTACTCCAATTTTCCAAATTCACATGTTTCATGTAATCGATATTTGTTTACAATCGTACGTAAATCGTGATCAATTAAACATCAATATTTTCTGACTATAATCAAAATGCAGTCAGTATATTTTATTATGGATATGCAAATCTAAACAAATTAACTAAATATAGATCATGCGATTTATATGATTTATGATATAAATAATTCACGTTAATAATTTTAGTAGCGAATACAGATTAATGACTACATTAATATTATAAACGGCTATTTACATATCTTACGTCATTAAATGTGTGAAAATTTAAAAAATTGTTAGCTTTAAACTGAAAAGTGCTAGTTTTTTGTGTTTGAAATATTGAGAAATTTAATAAAAACAGTAGTAGTAGTGGTTTGACACACACTAATCACAAAATTAATTTCAGATGTCGATTAAATTAAAATTGCAAATAAAAATTTGTTAAATGGAATTATTTCAAATCACAAAATTAATTTTTTGAGTAAATTACTATCGAATAAATTAAAATTACAATAATTGTATGAAATAATATAACACCTAAGCAATTTTTTTTTTATTTTTATCATCAATACTAGAATTAATTATTTCTTGATGGATATCTCCATCAAGAAATAATTAATTCTTGTCAAGAAATAATGTCTTAATATTCTGGTACATGACAGTTTGAAATAATATAAGACTGAAATTATTTTGAAAAGGTTGTTTTTTTACGTTACAGTTTATTTAAGTGTTTCCACATTTTCCTTCAGTTTATCTAAAGCAAGAAACTTCTGCACCTAATAATTTTTCAAAATATACATTATTTTCAGATAAAAAATTTCTCGATTAAATTAAGTTTATAAATATTTAAAAAACTTTTTATTTCATTTTAGTTTTCATAAAATAGCTTGAAACAATAAGGCAAAGTTTAATATATTCTTTCTAATTATTATAAAATTAATTTGCAATAATAATTTTTACAATTTGTTCTAATAGCCAAGTAAATTAAAACACGACAACTTAAAATCATATTATAACAATAAGAAAAAGTAAAATAGGGAAATAGTTCAATATAATAATTATTTAAATTATATTTGTTACTTATTCATTAAATATCGTAAAGAGAACAATGCTTTTTTAAAATATTTGTGGTAATAACAAATTTTTTAATATTATTCAATCTTAGACACCAAAAGAAGTTCGATGTGTAAATAACTGTAGCTCCAGTTTTTAAAAATATTTCTATTTCTTATCTATTCACCTTTAAACAAAAATAATTCGTTATACATTAAGAAATGATTTAATAACTTCTGTAAATTACTATGTTTAATCCAACCAGTTATATTCGATGTTTAATCCATGAATTTTTTTTGCTAGTAAAATTGACTTGCCATTTATCTTTCGCCTATAATTGATACTTTTTAACAGAATCTATATAAATGTCTATTACAACTTCTATAAGACTGTGTTATGTTTTTATCACCAACTGTCGATAAATAATTTCATGCTCTTTCACTTGAAATGCTTCAAAATCTATTAGAATCGCATTCTGTAATTTTATATGAATAAAAATTAGGATTAGTATTATTTTATATTTAATAAGAAAATAACGAAAAGATTTCATACATAAACACTTTTTACTAACCATATTGAATGTTTATTAATATACCAAACGTCTTGCCTTTCAATTTTTGATATTATAACATGATTATATTCAATTATTTCATCCATTTTATCAAATTGTTAATGTGAAATCTGTAAAAATATAATTCTTAAATTAATAAAATAATATTATCATTTTAATTAATTTCTATACATTTAAATTTATATTACTGAGTACTTATTTAAATATAATTAAGAAAGAGTTTAAAGAATATTAAACTCCAAGAAAACGAAACTCTGATTGTAATTCCTTAAAATTTGTTTGTCATATGATAGATATAACCGTACAAATAATTGCTAAATTCTTATGTCTAACTGTTAATTTTTAAAAAAATAATAGATTCGTTATAAAAATAAATTTTGCTGAACTTTTCCATTTAGTTTATCTGAAACACGATGAATATCTGCAAGTAAGTGAAATAATAAATATTTGCCGACTTTCAGTAAATTATTCGTATTTCAGAAATAAGTTATATAGTACCTTGTAAACTCTATCACTTTGCGCCTACTCCCTAAAATTTTGTTTTTGATATGATAGATATAAAGCATGCAAATAATAGTCAAGTCTTGCCGATTTTTTATGTCTAACTGTTAAATTAAAAAAAAATAATAGACTCATTATAAAAATCAGTTTACCGAACTCTTTGGAATGTTTTGCTACAAACCTAAGCTCCCTGAACAGTCTGTTAAGCAGAGATTTTTATTGTAATGNTCATTATAAAAATCAGTTTACCGAACTCTTTGGAATGTTTTGCTACAAACCTAAGCTCCCTGAACAGTCTGTTAAGCAGAGATTTTTATTGTAATGCATTGCAAATGTCTCAAAATTAATAATCACTCGTATTAAAGTAATACTAATAATAAATACTTACGTTCAAAATTTATTGAAACAGAATTCTATATCATATGAAACTAATTCAGTAATATTTCAAGATCATTTTTCAATATAAAAAATACTTTAAAAAAAAGTTAGAGGAAAAAAGTTATGTATATATTAGAATAATATTTTGATGTTAAACTTGTAAATTTTTCGAAGATTTACTCTTATCTAGAGTTAGGTNTTTGTACCTCAAAATTAATAAATGTATTTTTGCGGAGTAAAAGTCCGATACTTTTTGAACAGCCCTCGTATAAATACAAAAATGAAATTGTTATATATATTAATATTTTTAAATTAATATTGGAAATTAACTGTTTTCGATTCATTTTTAAATATCCTGTTATTCAAGGTACGGTCTAAAAATATTAAATAGTAATTCAAAGATTAATGACTTTGTTTGATCACACAGTTTAAATTTGATTTGAAGAAAGACACTTTTTTAATATTATTATTATTGCTACTGTACAATTTGAGTTAAATTCTTATTTTTTATAATTTTTTACTTTCATTTCATTTTAGTAACTAAATTTTTTTAATTTTAAAAACATAAGTTTCATTTCAATTCAATTACAATATAAATTTTAAGAATTATATTNTCTTATCTAGAGTTAGGTCTAAGTCAAACTTTTTGTCAAAGGCAAACTTTTAAATAAAAATACTTACTTCCTGAAGATAATGATCTTCTATAAGAGGTTCTTGCAAAAAAAGTTCTCGGCGAGGTATCGAGTTAGTCTCTTATACGCAGTATTTATACCATCTCTTCACTCAAAAACAAAGGAAAAAGGATATTTTAAATTAGCAATTTTGAAAAACAAAACTTATATATACGAGGTATGTTCAAAAAGTATCGGACTTTTATTTTTCCGCGTAAACCAATGATGCGCGGGAGGCCTCTTTCGGTGGAGTTGTGGAGGGGACAGTCATGCACAGCCCTGAATTTTTTCCCGCCTGCAGGAAGTGTCAGTCGCTGGCAGTCGGCCTATGAGTAAGAACGTGTAGTGAGCTCTCGTCGGATTCCACTAAGTTGGAAAATGACTGAACAACGTGAGCAGCGATATTACATCAAATTTTGCCAAAAACCTTGTCGATACTCAAGTGTAAACCATTCGCAAGATTCAGCAGGCTTTTGGGGACGATCCTCGAGGCCAAAAAAAGCGCGGCAGGTCCGCAGCAATATCAAGGTCGTGTTGACAGTTTTTTCGACTCTCGTGGGGTGGTGTATGCTGAGTACGCGCCACAAGGCCAAACCATCGCAAAGGAGTACTAGCAGGAGGTCCTTCGTCGTCTTTCCGATGCTGTGCGACGCAAACGACCGGATCTGTGGTCGATCAAAACTTGGCAGCTTCATCGTGATAACGCATCCGCCCATTCAGCGCATCTGATTCGGGCTTTCGTCGCCAAACACAACACTCCTGTTGTTCGTCACGCTCCGTACTCTCCCCACATGGCTCCGTGTGACTTTTGGCTATTTCCCAAGCTGAAAATGCTGCTAAAAGGAACCCGATTTTAGTCGAGAGAAGACATCGCGCGGAATGCGACGGACTGGCTGATGGCCATTTCAAAAGATGTGTTCCAGCAGTGTTTCCAGCAATGGCAGGAACGCTGGGAGAAGTGTATACACTACCAAGGAGACTACTTTGAAGGGGATTAGGGTTTTGTACCTCAAAATTAATAAATGTATTTTTGCGGAGTAAAAGTCCGATACTTTTTGAACAGCCCTCGTATAAATACAAAAATGAAATTGTTATATATATTAATATTTTTAAATTAATATTGGAAATTAACTGTTTTCGATTCATTTTTAAATATCCTGTTATTCAAGGTACGGTCTAAAAATATTAAATAGTAATTCAAAGATTAATGACTTTGTTTGATCACACAGTTTAAATTTGATTTGAAGAAAGACACTTTTTTAATATTATTATTATTGCTACTGTACAATTTGAGTTAAATTCTTATTTTTTATAATTTTTTACTTTCATTTCATTTTAGTAACTAAATTTTTTTAATTTTAAAAACATAAGTTTCATTTCAATTCAATTACAATATAAATTTTAAGAATTATATTTTTACAGATTTCACATTAACAATTTGATAAAATGGATGAAATAATTGAATATAATCATGTTATAATATCAAAAATTGGAAGACAAGACGTTTGGTATATTAATAAACATTCAATATGGTTAGTAAAAAGTGTTTATGTATGAAATCTTTTCGTTATTTTCTTATTAAATATAAAATAATACTAATCCTAATTTTTATTCATATAAAATTATATAATGCGATTCTAATTGATTTTGAAGCATTTCAAGTGAGAGCATGAAATTATTTATCGACAGTTGGTCATAAAAACATTACACAGTCTTATAGAAGTTGTAATAGACATTTATATAGATTCTCTTAAAAAGTATCAATTATAGGCGAAAGATAAATGGCAAGTCAATTTTACTAGCAAAAAAAATTCATGGATTAAACATCGGATATAACTGGTTGGATTAAACATAGTAATTTACAAAAGTTATTAAATCGTTTCACAATGTATTACGAATTATTTTTATTTAAAGGTGAATAGATAGGAAAAAGAAATATTTTTAAAAACTGGAGCTACAGTTATTTACACAATCGAACTTCTTTTGGTGTCTAAGATTGAATAATATTAAAAAATTTGTTATTACCAGAAATATTTTAAAAAAGCATTGTTTTCTTTACGATATTTAATGAATAAGTAACAAATATAATTTAAATAATTATTATATTGAACTATTTTCCTATTTTACTTTTCCTTATTGTTATAATATTATTTGAAGTTCTCGTGTTTTAATTTACTTGGCTATTAGAACAAATTGTAAAAATTGTTATTGCAAATTAATTTTATAATAATTAGAAAGAATATATTAAACTTTGTCTTATTGTTTCAATGTATTTTATGAAAACTAAAATGAAATAAAAAGTTTTCTAAATATTTATAATCTTAATTTAATCGAGAAATTTTTTATCTGAAAATAATGTATATTTTGAAAAATTATTAGGTGCAGAAGTTTCTTGCTTTAGATAAACTGAAGGAAAATGTGAAAACACTTAAATAAACTGTAACGTAAAAATAAAAACCTTTTCAAAATAATTTCAGTCTTATATTATTTCAAACTGTCATGTACCAGAATATTAAGACAGATATCCATCAAGAAATAACTAATTCTAGTATTGATGATAAAAATAAAAAAAAATTGCTTTGGTGTTATATTATTTCATACAATTATTGTAATTTTAATTTATTCAATAGTAATTTACTCAAAAAATTAATTTTGTGATCTGAGATAATTTCATTCAACAAATTTTTATTTGCAATTTTAATTTAATCGACATCTGAAATTAATTTTGTGATTAGTATGTGTCAAACCACTACTACTAACCGTTTAAGTTAATGTAAACATGTTTAGTACATTAAAGTGTTATAAACTGAGAATTTACAATGTTTAGTTTATGATATAATAATATATAAATGAACTCAATTGTAAATCTAATTGCAAGTGGTACATAATTGAACTTTCATATGAATAAGAAGAGTTACATTTTTGTTAATTTTCCTTATTCCAGCATTGCAAGACATGTTAAAAATTAGGTTTTAATATGTATCAATATTTGAAAATCATAACATATTTATTATTTTGTTATCTCCAGCACTGATTCCTGCATACAGAAAATAATTCGAGAGAAATTCAAATTCTGTACAGTATTGACAATAGCCCATAGATTACATACAATTATCGATTCGGATAAGGTTATGGTAAGTTTTCTTTTTTTAATATAAAATAATTACGTAATTTTAATTAAACATTTTATATTATTAGGTTTTGGATGCTGGAAAACTAAAAGAGTACGACTCGCCATATAAATTACTGAAGAATGTAAATGGTACATTTTACAATTTGGTAGAGAACACAGGAGTAACTTCAATGAATGAGTTATACAAAATTGCCAAAGATAAATATTACGTTAAACAAAGTACTTTAACAACGAAATTATAAAATCAATATATCTGCCTTTTTATATCTTGTGTTTTTCCTAGTATTATTTTATTTAAAATTTTCTCGCAAACATCTCTTCCAATTATTGCTTCCAAACGCAATCAGAATTGTAAGTATATAAAAATTTGATATAGTTGTGAATTTCACTGTAAAATCTATACGCTAAACATTTTGTAATACAGTTAGTTGCTATTTTGGACATTAAAAATATTCAGGATGATTTTATTCAGTTAAAAAAGTTAAATTTCAAAATATTAAAGAAGAGTAATTTCAGATTTTTGAATAGTTTGTAGAGATTTTGTTAGCAGGTTTCGTAGAAAAATTCCAGTAATGTATACATGTATTCCACTTAAATTGTGTTTTGTTGTTATAAATAAATAAAAGTAAATTCATCAGAATATCCATTTAAAAATGTTTTATTTTATTTCGTCAATAAAATATAATGGAATTATTACTGAAATGAGATGATTAATTTGCTGTTTTATATTATATTTTGCATGAATATACATAAAATTTATCGTTTGGAAATTAACCTGAAAATTATGTCTTTCAAATATAACTTGAAAATTAATTATTTACTATTTAATGATATTGTATGAAAATGGAATATTTTATACAACTGTGACAATACCGAAGGGCCTCCCTATACTTCGGCACCACGTGACCGAAGGGTCGACATCCCGTCGGTGAAGATCGCAATGACAAGTTTCGTCAGGACTGACACCACTGTGTCTTCACGGCTAGACACAGAAACCGTTTCGTTTGGGCGTGTCAGCGGTCGCGCGTGTGATCGAACGGATGGGATGGAAGGAGAGACAGTGCACCGGAAGTGACTTACTCAGAGACGCTTTAACGTAACAACGGTTTAATTGATAACTATAGGCCATACAGGATATAAAATATATCGATTTTAGCTAGGCTAGTTTTTAGGAATCTTTGCTACAATAGATATAAAATAGACATTAAATTAGATTTAAGATTTCTGTTACAGTTCCGCGGTTCTCGAGAAAGAGAGTTTACATAAGTTTCGCGTGGCGATAAATACCTTGTATGAAATCTTGATCTTCTGCACGTCAGTCGGACACAAAAGAAGACAGTTCTTATTTCCACAGTTCTTAGGTAACTAGCTATTAGGCGAGGAGGTATCCAAAGGCGAGGAAATATCCAAATATTTTAGCACAGGGAAACCTTGAGTGGTCCGCTCGAAGAACTGGTGACGACTGCCACTTTGTTCTGCCCTAAGGTTGTATTGTTGAAATCGATATATTAGGTCGAAAGGTGCTGAGAAAGCGTCTTTATTAAGCCTGAGAACTTAGCATATGTTTAGCTCCCAGGAATAAAAATTGACAGTTATTGAATGAAAGTATGGCTACAATGTGATCTTATGATGCAATAATATAAACACACGGAGTCTGAATTCGAATCCTCACACAACGGACGATTAGATTGTCACAATCTTAGACAATAACATAAATTTTTAAAAACAATTTTCAGTTGTTATACAACAGGTTCGCATGTTAACATTAAAAACAGTTAATTTATCGATTATCTTCTGTCATTGAGAAACAACTTTTATCAGAAATTCTGACTAAATTTTTTAATTTTATTTCAAAACTAATATAACATTATGTTTATTAACAATCATACTGGATTAGACATGTGAATCAGAATAAGAACGTTAGTTCTTTGGTGTCCTCTAGACATCCCTTTCCTTCTAAAATCATGAAATTACAGATTGCATTAAAAATTCTTCTGCTTTAATACAAATGCGTTTCTAATATTAGTTGTATGTAATCTGAAAGCAAAGAAAAATAAACGTATCAATTTTTAACTCGCTGAAATTTTTCCCATGTTATACCAATTGACAACAGATTCTTTGAAATGTGTGCTGTAAGTATTATTTTNCAGGTTAACCAACGAGAATTTGGAAAATCTGCTGGTTGTTTCAACATTTGCCATTACGCTAGACATCAAGAAGATTGCCGCCAGCATCCAATCTCAGCCATCACATTAATCACTTGGAGGTCCGGCCCCCAGTCAGTAAACTTAATCCTAATTTGGCCTTTCTTCAGAAAAGGTTGTGCATCCCTGTATAATAACTTATATATTTCATAATATCGACAGATATGATTATTTGCAATAAACAACTCTCGAGTGATTTTGTATCATGAGTTTGCATCATCTTGTTAAAATTGGTAAAACTTCCCTTTAATTAAATTTTGTCTGTAAATGGCATCAGGCGCATTTCTAGTACTTGTTCATACCTACAGCAATAATACGACCAGTAACAGAAGCTAGATTTATCATGGCAAGCCAATCAAAATGCACATTGCACCATAACACTGCACTCTTGAGCAAATATATTCATATTTTTTAAGATCGTGTCAATAGTTCTGCAGCCATCTGGCCTATCCATGTTGAATTTCTTCTAATCTCTCCATATAAGCTGTTTCAATTTACCAATGTGAGTCGCAGGATATTTAGTCCATGCCAAAGTCTACAATTTGTGATTCCTGTTTAATATTTGATAGTTTTTTCCTTGTTTTATTTTGTATATTGTTCGATAACTCTGTATACTATTCATTATGAAACATATATTTGATACAATTTACATAATTTCCTCAGAGAATTGCAAAATTTCTTGAAAGTAACTACATTTGATAGGAATTCAATAAGGGATGTTTCCAAATGAGTCTTTTGTTTTGTCATTTTTTCTACAAAAATCTACGTAGTCTATCAAAACCCGATAAGAACAATTCCGTTTTGTAGAAATTTTTGTACTTGAGTGTTCAAGTTGGTACAGTTCAGTTCTTTGACAATATTCAAACCATGATATTGATTTTTTTCTTCCCATGATGAAGTCTTTAATTTATCATGTATTCCTAAAACATATTTTGTAGAAATTACCTCTAATCTACTACCATCTTTATTATATACTATTCTGTGGCTATTTTGCATTTTAGTTGCAATATAATACCTGAAGCAGAAAAGTCTCAAACATTTTGAGACAAGCAGCTTAAATTTCTTAAAACATATATACTGTAAATAATGAAATTTTTGAACATTTTATTACTATGTTCAGTAAGATCGTTTTTGCACGATATTATAATAAAGCAATAATAAATTCACTTAGTTGCTTCAAATTTAGAACCTGAAATCGGCTTATAGATTTTACGTGGAGAAATTTGTATACAAATATCACTTGTCGAANTTCTTCATCATCATGACAGTTATTAGGAAAATTTTCTTCTTCAAGTAACTTTTTAGTAATGTTTCGTCTAGTATCTTTTCTCTGGCGGAGCTTTGGACTCATTTTTTGATTTAATTGCCTTCATATTAAGAGTAGAAGTTAAACGCCAAGTGTTTTAATAATAACACAGTCTTGTGTTCAATAGTAAATAAAGTGTTGAACTTTGTTACAATTGATGTTTTGTAAATGTTTGTTTTGTGAACCTTTGTAACTGTACATACGTTTATTTTAATATATATATCGTTTGAGTTTAACTGACGTATATGTGGTATTTTGAACTTTACTATTACATCTAATATTTGAAAAAAGTTCCCACTGTACTCGCCTATAGATTGGTTCGGTTAAGCTTTTGTTTAAGTAAAATTTCCGCTCTTTCATCAGGGTTTTGTTTGTGTCCTCAATTCCCTAATCTATTAATTATTTAACTACTTCTTAAGTAGAAATAAGTCGAAATTTTTGAACATTTTATTACTATGTTCAGTAAGATCGTTTTTGCACGATATTATAATAAAGCAATAATAAATTCACTTAGTTGCTTCAAATTTAGAACCTGAAATCGGCTTATAGATTTTACGTGGAGAAATTTGTATACAAATATCACTTGTCGAATTTCAAAATTCTGGCATCATGACGACATCGGCCTTGTTGAGTTGTGCAAAACAGATGCAAAACATCCTGTTTATTGCTCGTGTAGTTGCTTTTATCTGCGATCACAGACAAAAAGCACTTTCTGACGTATAAAGAATCTGCTTACGCTCTGTTTAATAACATTATACAGTATTTAATTACACAACATTCATAAAACATTATAAAATGTAGTGTGGATTACTCAGATTAAAGGAAGGCAATGCACAGAAGTTAATTGTGAATTTTCTGGCTTTTCATACTTATATTTTCCTATCGAAAGACACAATGTAATCTTTCCGAATTTTTTCACGAAATCAAGCAACTAAAACAAAAAGATATTGATTAATAGTTATAAGGTTATAACAAGAAACGTTCAATACCAAAAACAATACTATTGAAAAAGTAATAACTTTTAATTTTTGTTCGAGTGTTAGGTTGCAGCTTACAAAACTTCGAATATCCTGAAAACCATTTTGCGTCTGAAAAGAAAATGCATTATTACTTAAATCAAGTTACAGTTATTACGAAACCAAAAAAAACTTAACTTTACCAAAAATGCAGCAAAACTATATAAGATTAACCGGGGGCCAAGAGGGAAGGCGATCCCTAATGACCACTTCAACCGCACGGGATGGTAAAACCCGTCTCGTTGTCACTGGATGGCTACTTAATAAATTTTCAGCGGGATAGCAAGATTTGACCAACGTGAGGATGCTGACACTAGTTAGGATAAAGTTACACGCGTCTTAACCAGCTATTCTCTATCTTTGAAAAGGTTGTCGATGTCTTCTTTTCTTATATGGAATTCCAGCTGTTACCTTCTATGATAATAGCAAGAAGGGAGTTTTGGTAGGGGTCTGTTCCGCATGGCGTCTTGGGATATGTCGAACTGGCTATGACGTTCTGATGATGTTCGCTGGAACAGGGTGGCTGGAGTTGTATGGCCTGTGTATGGCGTCCGATATAGTCCACCTTGTATGTCCGCCGGGAGAGGTCCACTCCGTACGTATCTGGGAGGGTGGATGGGAAGATCCGCCGGTGTATGGCGTTGGCTGATGTCTACCCAGACTTGAGTTCTCGTTTCACTTTTATCTGATTTAGTCTGGAAAAATGATCAGGTGATCGGAAGTTTAATAACGAATATGCAGATGCGAGGTCAGAGATGTCTATCGATGACGCTATAACGTCGCTGAAATGCAGCTGTCATAACCATTTATGACAGCTGCACGCAATACATCCTGTTTATACTGACGAATGTTGACTTCCTCATCCTTTTAACAAGAAATTGTTCATTATAACACCTGGTTGTTATAATTGTCAGCAAATTGTTGATTGTAAAGGTGATATTCAATCTGTTTTCTAGTCAATGTTTTCATGTCGATCTAAGTCTAAGAATTAGTCTTAAACTATTCGAGTTTTCAGTGCTTAATTAAGTCCGAATCTCACAACTGAAGAAGCAAGCTATATTATAGTAGGGGAAATACGGACAAAATGACATACGGTTTTATTTTAGGTTCATAACTCTTTATTGGTAAATCACAGCACTGTCATATTCTACACCAATCATCATTGGTTTTTTACCTATGAAATATACTAAACATTTACAATATTAAAATAATAGGAAAAAAATATTGTTAGTTTAATCGAGATCATCCACTATGGAGAAAATGACACATTACGTAAAAACTATAAAATTACTGACAAAGTTTACAAATGAAACGCATGGCTCTTTTAGAAACGTCAGTGCAAGAAGCGTGAGCCCAACGGAAACAATTTAAGCACCGTAACCAGTCTTCTCCAGGCTTAGATCGGGAAAAAAGATCATCGCAATATATGCATGGACAGTTTTCTTCATCATCATGACAGTTATTAGGAAAATTTTCTTCTTCAAGTAACTTTTTAGTAATGTTTCGTCTAGTATCTTTTCTCTGGCGGAGCTTTGTTTTTGATTTAATTGCCTTCATATTAAGAGTAGAAGTTAAACGCCAAGTGTTTTAATAATAACACAGTCTTGTGTTCAATAGTAAATAAAGTGTTGAACTTTGTTACAATTGATGTTTTGTAAATGTTTGTTTTGTGAACCTTTGTAACTGTACATACGTTTATTTTAATATATATATCGTTTGAGTTTAACTGACGTATATGTGGTATTTTGAACTTTACTATTACATCTAATATTTGAAAAAAGTTCCCACTGTACTCGCCTATAGATTGGTTCGGTTAAGCTTTTGTTTAAGTAAAATTTCCGCTCTTTCATCAGGGTTTTGTTTGTGTCCTCAATTCCCTAATCTATTAATTATTTAACTACTTCTTAAGTAGAAATAAGTCGAAACCAGTACTTTGTACTCGAATATTTGTAGTCTCGGGAAAAAAGTGGAAAAACAAATTTTTATGACAACGGATATATAAATCGTAAATTTCAAGAAAATAAATTCTAGAGCTTTTGCTGTACCTCGTGCATCTCTCTCATTCATTAAATTTAGTTGTAAATGACGCTGTCGAAGTAACGGTTAATTTTTTAACATTATACAAGAATTGTACACTTTTTTTTTTACATCCCCTTAAAGATGGGACGTACGAAATCGTAATATCACTGGTTTAACATTGAAATCCGTGAGTAATATAAAATCGCAGAGCGGAATAAAAATATGAAATATTTTAACGGATTTTTTAAAACTCCTGTCAATTATACAGAACTATCATAAAAACATACCAGTAAACTCTTATCGGTTGGGTTAAGTTATAAATCTACTCGTGATTCACGTAATCGGGCGAGGACGGCTAACAGCCCAGAACCCGTCCTGGATAGAATTGGATGCGGTATACGTGTAGCATCTACCCGAGGCTTCTACCTGCTAAGGTAGAAGCCTCGGGTGAGGTTGGTGCTCTGTAAAGCGCATGCGCGAATCTGGCTTTTTGGATGCTGACAATACAGCGCTTCCATTCCGCACTAATATTCGATTATACAATAGCAATCTTATCTTTTGTTTCAAGTGTAGTATAAAAATTTGTAAGAAGATACATAATGCGGTTATAATAAAATATTGTGCGATTATTTTCACGTAATTAAAATTAATATATATTTACTTTTTAGAAAATACAAGGGAAGTGGTCCATCCACCGCTTCCAATGACGGCACGCCACTGTTACTATATAGACCGTACAATAACTATTATCGAGGGAAAATTCTGAGTCTCTAAAGCGCGAAGGGGCCGAGAGAGAGTTCACAAAAGTTGGTTCCATACCTCTTTATGTATTTGGATATCCTGGCAAAAATAAGATAATCCACCCAATCGTCGAGGATCGAATTAGAGCACAAATTTATAGGAAAATACTAGGTTACGTGGCACTTCGACTGTTGATGAGCGACTCCCCGGAGGGAGGAGAGAAGTGGCTTTTATCGTTTCGCGGTGGGAAAACTGTCATGTGACTAATTAGTTGCGAGGTAAAAGGTGTGCGGGCAGGTCAAAGTTGTCCCCGGAACCCAATAAAATGATGAAATCATATTTTAACTATCAACTTTTAAGTTCGTAGTGTGAGAATATTGTCGAGATGGGCGAATGTTTACTTTGAAAGAAAGGGGAGATTGAAATTTATCCCTCTTTCAAGTTGTTTCCACTCTAGTTTCTAGAAAAAAATCGGTAAAAATTCTGGATTTCACATCTTTATACAGTAATAAATTAATTAAATTAATCGTTAAATCATGTTTAATATATAACTTCCTAATTAAATAATACATAAATGACGTTGAAAATAAAAAAAAAATTAATTAACTTCAATTAATCTTATCATATTTAAAATTTTTTATATTTTATAATGTTGATTTTGAATAAAATTTCGAGTTATTTAATAATTTAATGTATTTATTATGCTCAATTGTCTTGTTTTTTACAGGTGTATATTGGAAATGAATCTTCTGATTTTCTAATTCTGCCAATTTTTTATTTTTATATTCTTGTATAAAATATTTTGGTCGGTTTTTAAAATATTTACTTCTAGCCGAGTGGATAAACTCAGAGGTTAAGGATTCTTTAGTCACCAACAGACTGACGAGATATAGAATATTCTATGGGAACCGACCCTATTTAAAAGTTTTCCTGATAGGCACTTCTGTCTAGCAAATTGCTTATAGGTTGCTTAGCATTGTTCCATCAACTATTATCAATACATATGTTACTTCTTTTCTCGTTCTCTGATAACGGCCATACTCCTCAATGCTTTGTATTTTTATCTAATTCATCAAATTTGCCAGCTTTTATACTTTCTGAATGAAGGAAAGATAATTTCATTTAAATATTATAATCACTATTACTTCGGAAATTTTTTATATAAATTATGGATGCGTCATATTATAGTTAAAAATATTTCTAAAAAATGTTGAAAGCCCACAAAAATAATTAACAAGGAAAATCAGTTAAAATCAGTTTGATCTATAAATTAGCAATGAATTTTCGCTTATTTTCAGTTTAATTTCATGAAGTACTAGAACACAAACATGAACAATACAGTATATTTTCAGAGAGAAAGATTTCTATAAAAAACTGCTAAAGGAAACACGGGAAATTTCACACGCGTAGCCTGTAAATAAGGGGAAAACTAGGCCAACTATTAATTTCAATAGTGATTTCAGAATATTTTATGAGGTACTGTACATTACAATTTATATGACTTATATGAATATTTTAATAAAATTTATAAACAGTTACATTAATATTTTAGTAAAACTTCAAGAATGAAGTTTTAAGTCATAAATCAGAGAAGTCATTTAATGCAGTGAGCTTGTTTTATTTATTGTTTTAATCAGGACAGTATCATCTATGTATTATACCCTCAATAGCAATTATGTTTGAAGATTACAGTTAAAATTAATTATAATTCGTATTACTCTATTATGAAAAATAAACTATGATTATCTTAAACTTTATTCCAGTTAATTATTTTATATCACATTTACTGTAATTATTATAAAATACAATATTATTAATATTATATTTATATATAATATTATTATATTATATTATATTATATTTATATATACACTCGAATTACATTTATATTCATTTTATAATTTACTCTAAATATATAAATTTGAAACTGAACAAGAGCAAATCCATGAATCGTAAGGAACCTTTCCAATAATTGGACAAAGTACCCTAGTTCAATATACATAATAATAATATTTTACAAATTAAAATACTTTTCGAAAAGAATTGAGTAAAGTCATTCAATTTAAAATACAAAATTAAAGTTAATGTTCGTTAGTAATTATTAATTAAAAAACTTAATTAAACAGGTTAATACAGTAATACCGCGACTTCCGCTACCCCGACTTACGCGAACCCGGAGTTACGCGATTTTCAAATCTCGTCAATTCGTCTTTTGTTTGAGCACCACGCAACTCTCGATTACTCACTCCTCCACACTATTGTTCAGCTTACATGTTCTGACGTCTCGCGCGGAATCGACGCATAGCTACAATTTATTCTGTGTTATTTATTTCTGTGTTCGTTGTATCTACGTAGACTTGAGAGACAATATGTGGTGATTTCTTGTAACCGTGAACGAATCAAAAGAAAAGATAAGATTAACGAGAACATTTATTAGCTTACATAAATCCGACTTGGATTTTACACAAATTGCGAAATTATACCCCGACTTACGCGATTTCGACTTACGCGATCATCGCTCTGTCCCACCTATCGCGTAAATTCGGGGTATCAGTGTATAATAACACCGTTGTTTTTCACTCGTAAGCAATGTTAGTAAGTAATTGCTGTGTAGCTGCCTTGAACCGCGATAATATCTAGTGTTGCGAAGGTTATTTTGAATTCCAAACAAATAATTATGTGCAAAAACTATTTTATTGCAATATTTTTTACCTTTTTTAAATGTCGTCACAATTATACTTAAAGGTTTTTATGCAAGGACCCGCTTCGCCTAGCTGCAAGGACCCGCTTCGCTGGGTTTTTATTTGTATGTAGTATAGTTTTTTATAGGCCTATATAAAAGACTGTTTTCCTAAGTAATCTAGAACCTAGCTGCAAGGACCCGCTTCGCTGGGCAAAAAGTAACGATAGTGAACTAAGTGAAGATTAAGATAATTACATTATAGCTAATCTTACCCGTTTTCACAGAATGCAAGAATTAGGTTCCTCGTTTCCAGACTAATTAGAGAATTTTTACGTCCAGTCAAACGAACTATTTTCAATTTGATCAATTTTCTGAAACGTTTACAATCGTTCTATAATCGAACCAATATTCGAATTCGAATTGGTTCAATTGGTTAATTCGAAAATTTTTAAAATCGAAATAGAAAATCTTCCACTTTCAATTACTTTCGAGCCCATATCTCCCGCACCCTTATAGCTATCGAGACGCAACCACCATAGTGCACGAATGAAGACTTGGAGCTACTACCACATACAAACGCCATTCATGTGCGATGTGTAGTTTTGGCTGAAAAGTGAAATATAAGGACATACACGTCCATTTACAGTAGAACCTCCATTATCCGGACTTCCATTAACCGGATTTTCGATTATCCGGATTGTTCAAAATAAACAAAAATTTTACGAATTTGCTGATTTGCACTTGGCGAATTACGACACTGTTTATGTACGTGATGGAATGCATAACTTTTTTGTTTCAACAGCGTCTCACCTAGCACAGTGGTCGTAAACTCTTAAATATATTTTACGTCATAATAAAAATATAACTTGACATACGTATTTATAAATAATTTATATTCAAATTACATCATTTCTATGACCAAGGGCGGCGTAAGGCATGGACGACGTGGGCCACCGCCTATGCCTCGCGGTCCGAAGGGCCTCGCGCCTCGAAGGTTTATGCATTACTTAAAAGCCGCGAACGCGACGAAAAAATTTTACTCGTCATAAAACGATAAATAGTTTGTCAAATTTTTATTCATAAAAATGCAGTTTCAACTGCTTTTTATTTTATAAAATCCGTCTTCTTGCGCCACCAGAGGGCCTTTTAAACAATAGGTAGTCTGTTAGCGTTGGTCAGTAGTAGTCCAAATTCAATACGAACGTTTGTTTCTTGAAAATTTGATCACGATTTAAATACAGTATTTACTTTTAATATTACCGATATGTCATCGAAAAGAAAACGTGTTGTATTATCATTAAAAGACAAATTAAAGTATTTGTTTCGATTATCCGGATTTTTCCTTATCCGGACTACCTTCATCCCCAATTAGTCCGGATAATCGAGGTTCTACTGTATATATATAGATATAGATAATCGATTAGAAACAAGTTTTACTACATTACAGAAATTTTAATTCATCTTTCATAACTTATTACTAATTACGTAGAATATTAAATAGGTGCTACCACTTTATTCTGGAATAAAATTTAAATAAAATTTATTTTAGAGCACTACTAAAAATAGATTTTTCTGAGAAATATCTCACAAGTCAGACAAATCTGTTTGTTTTTGAGTGCTCTTGGGCTTCCCTCGTACTTCGAATTTAATTCGAAATAGTGACTTGTATTTCTGAAATTTTGTTTAAATAAATTTTTCAAAAGTTAACGTTAAATATTTTACTTATTAGTTTTTTTTACTAATACTTAGTTTATTTTTAGAAAGGGGCTCGCAATTTCAGATTTGCCCCGGGCCCCGCAAATGCTAGGGGCGGCCCTGCGAGTCACCACTGTATATAAACTGAAGATCTGGTAATGAAGAAATCGTAACAATGTTTTGAACCTTCCTACTTTAATTACAATAAAAGTGTTTGTAGTTGTTAATATTTTACAAATTAGAATCTTATATTTACTCTAAATATATAAATTTGAAACTGAACAAGAGCAAATCCATGAATCGTAAGGAACCTTTCCAATAATTGGACAAAGTACCCTAGTTCAATATACATAATAATAATATTTTACAAATTAGAATCTTATATTATTTGTTAACGAAATCTTTATTATTTTATTCATTACCGAATTACGCTACTTAATTCATAATGTAAAATTAAACAATAATATTAATTAGCGATTAATAATTAAATAATTTAATAAAGTGATTCATGAAACATGATTATTGTCCTTCATGCACAATTGAAAAGTCGCAGCAGTAGAAAGGTAAGTTGAATAGCAACAACAACTTCACTTGTCCTGAAGGTCATGTTAAATTACATACAAATATTTATGACAGCACCTGTTCCAGGTGTGTATTAAACTACAAGATTTGATATTAATACTAGGTTTGTACTGTACTATAATAAGAATAAAGTGAGATGTGATGGAATAGATTCCAAAAACTCATTTATAGCATTTCTAACAAAAATTGTCGGGACAAATTCATTTTTAGAAGAAATAATATATATATTTCTTACTAGACTATACAAATACATGAGTCCATATCTTCTATCCCTTCACACGCTTATTGTAGAGGCATCAACAAGTCTACGGCGGAACCTTGTTAATGCCTCTACAATAAGCGTGTGAAGGGATAAAAGATATGGACTCATGTATTTGTATAGTCTAGTAAGAAATATATATATTTTCTTCTAAATAAAAGCATTTCTTTTTAAAACACATTTGTTAAACGTCATCCAAAGTTAAAAGTGAGTGTAATTTAATTGCAGTACTTTTAAGTCAATTTAAATAAATTATTTATAATTGTTTAAAAATTATATACATTCTATTATTTATGGATTAAAATGATTAATTAATACAACTTACTTCATAAACAAGAAATAATTTGTATTATATTAATAAAAGTATTCTTTGAATGATCGTTAATTTTTTTTTTTAATTTTGAATTGTTGCTATTAAAATTCATTTCATATAAAACTTTAATTTTCTCAATAAAATAAACAATGAATTCAGAAACTCGAGGAAAAAGATTAACATTTAAACCAGTGTTTTTCAACCTTTTTGAATAAGCGACCCCTTTACAAGTTAAAAAATTCTGGCGACCCCCTAGGGCCATATTAAAATTATATCAGTGATTTTAAAAACTATGTATTTAATTTTTTTTCTGTTGAGAAAAATTATTGATTAAAACGAGAATTTGAGAAGAATCGACAATAACTTAAGACACATAACGTATGAAACTTCCTTTTCATTATAACATTGGACTCGGGATGCTGTTGAAGCTTTTTTTTTTAGGATGAGAATTTCCAACTTCTACTTTTCTACTTATTACTTCTTTTTGCAAGTCAGCTCAACACTTTTTACGGCTATCATTTTCTGCGGTGGCCCGTACCCACCCGGGCCATCTCTGGCTACACCCATCGTTGAGACCTGAATGTAGATCAAAAAACCAATTGTACTGTGTATTAAACAGGTATAGCCTTCTCGCTGAAATTGTAGTTTTTTTTTAATGTAATGTAGGACCTACAAACACTTGTCTTTTTCTTTTACCCGCGACCCCCGTGTAAGACTTCACGACCCCCTGGGGGTCGCGACCCACAGGTTGAAAAACACTGATTTAAACAATTATAGAAATCTGTTTATTTTGTATTATATTTTGGAAATGGCGAAAAATATGATTATTATTATTATTTTTTTAACATTTATGATCCATTTTCTGTCGAAAAACAATAATTAATTGTAATAAAAATTTTGATTTCTATCCCAGCTACAGTAGAGCCTCGATTATCCGACCCCCGATTAACCGCCACTTTGGTTAACCGACCGCCCTAGTCGGCAAATTTCAAATGTCCGCTAGTGATGTGGCGCTACAATATTTGGCTATGTCTGACTACTTTAATATTATTTTTACGTGTTTTAGCTGGCAACACTCATTCGACCATGAAAGGGAGCCAGTATTTAAACGACGCTTAATTTTCTAATTTTTAACGATACAATAGCGACGATTATTATTTTAAAAAAAATTGATAGGCTTAACATGGAGGAAAATTCAACGCGAAGTAGGTTAATAGCGATATACTAATATACTAATTACATGGGATATAATAATATACTACACTAATAATGGATTTTTTCATACTTTTCAGTTATCCGACTTTTCAATTATCCGACCAACCCCAGTCCCCAATTGGGTCGGATAATCGAGGCTCTACTGTATTGTTTTTTTTTTTTTCTCAAATGAACAGAAATTATTAAAACATTTAGTTTTCATACTTTGTTGTTGTTTCACTAACCTAATCATGAGTTAAACGATTTCTTTCCTCGAGTTTAAAAATGAAAGGTTAATAAAAGAACAGGGAAAGAAAATAAAGAAGAATAATTACACTTTACATATAACGAAACTTCTTTGCATTTTTTTTAGCATGTTCCACTATATTCGTTGAAGTGCTTATGTTACGACTTTCCTGTGTTTGTGAGACCGTCTTACAGACATCGTGTCTGTCAGATGTTCACGCGCAAGCTTTGTTCATTTGATGCGCATGTCCACGCGCATGCGCATCAAATGGGTTGAACAAAGCTTGATCTATTTCTTTATTAGCACGCTCCACTATAGTAATGAAGTGCTTATATTAAGAGATTTGTGTGTCTGTCAGACATTATATATTAGAAACAGCAGTTGACAACAAATGTATTTATTAGAAGTAACTGAAGCAGTAGAAAAAATTATGGTGAAAATTAACTTGTAATTTTAAACAAAATTAATATTTGATTCGCTTTTGTGGAGCTTGCTATCAGATTGGCTTGACCAATCTTGTTTAATATTGAAACCTGCTTCTATACCTTCTACGCTTAGGAAAATATGAATTAGGGAGCCAGATGTACAGTACACGGTTGAGTAGACATTTTTCTTCACAGAAGTTCTGAGAGGAATATTTTCTTACGAAGTTTAATTTGGGGCCACAGGCAATTTCCCTTTTTGCCCACAGATAACGCGCCACTGTTCTCTGCAAACACTTACATAATGAATAAAACCAACTTATAAATGTTTAACATAAATTTATAATTTTTCAGTGGATGTTGTTCTTATTGGTGATGTTACTCTGCATTACTCGATATGTATTCTTCTGCATCATTTTAGAAATTCCAATGATATATTTTTTTGTCGAAAATAATTTTGACTAAAAGTTGCAAGAAAAATGTTTATATAGATACAGTAATGAAAATCAGAGAATGAAAACATAAAAAAAAAAAACATAATTGAATAATTTAGGGTATCAGTAATGTAGAGTTATCAGACGGGTCGTGTCAAACAGTTTTGGAGCGTAACCAATGTATTAAAAAGCATAGAGTTTTCTTTCTGATATCATTTTTAGTAGAGATCTTAGCCTACTTGAATTCATTCTTAATGTTTAATACGACAATAAATAACTAGTTGTTAGTTCTATTTTTAATAATGCACGAATTAAAAAGTTTGGTAATCTCTTTTGGTACCCTCTAAGTCCTTCTGCTTCAGATCATTGACTCATTTAATGATATGTTTCGGAAAATAGAAAATGGAAGACAACGGATAAGTAAGTGAGAAAATGTGGGGCCTCTGCTCTTTTAAAGCTTAACAAATAAGGCAATAAAACCATTTATGCGATAGAAATTCATCATTTTTGAAAATTTATATCACATTTGTGTTATACTTGTTACATAAATCATTTTACTGTTTTCAATAAACACTTTTGTATTCAATAAGTATAGTTAATTTCTACATACAAGACAGATCTGTATGTATTACATTGTGAAATCCGCGATTTTTACGCCGATGTCAGTAAAATCTTTGTAAACAACTCCGAGGAAAAAAACACTCTTGGTGAGAAGTATATCGGAGGTCACCGATTGTTTTCACACTTAGGTGGGAAAGTTGACACTTAACTGATCGGAATGCACCGTAAGTGTCAACTGACGTCGATCACGTGACTCATTTCCAATGAATAACGTATAAATGCTGGAGTCCCCGGAAGCTCCGAGCAATCCCTCGGAAGTTATACTTGGTAGATGTGCAATATTTGTCTCCATACTCCGGACCGAAAGGACATACAACCAACCACAGCCATTTGAACTTCCATCGCCATTAACGAACATATTCAACGAACGCATATTAGACATATCCGAATAGAGGTATTTGTACTTTTTAGAGCTTTGTGAACTCTCTCTCAGACTAGAGGTAAAGCTATTAGAGCGTCCCTTTTGTATAGTGAACTTATTTAATCGCATTTAACCTATGTATCCTAGCTTAGTTATATAAATAAATGCTTATTTAGTTTTTAAACCTATCTCCTGTCTCTGAAGGACACCTGCCGACTTACCGACGCACTCCCCACTCATTTTTTTGCCCTCCTAACCATCCGACAAGCCGAGAACGGGATTTACCAACCTGTTGCAGAGTAAGTGGTAATTTGGGATGAGCCCAGTGGCCCACTGCTAATCTCACATTGGTTTGCAGGAGTGGGATGTATAGGCAAAGTTTGTCCGTGCATAGACAGGTTTGTCCGCGACAGACCTGTTCGGCTCGGACAGGTTGTCACAAATTACAGTAGCTAAGCGATTCTAGGACATAGTAACATAGAAATGGAAGGAGACAACCCTAGAGCAGTCTTCGGGAACATAGGAAGTTTTGTCCCTCTTTTGCCTGCATTTTCTGGAAATACAGCATGACTTAGAATAACTGAGTTTTTTTACTCTCTATCAGATCTGGCAAAATTGTCAGGATGGACATAAGCGCAAATGTTGGCAATAGCAAAGCTGAGACTTACGGGGATAGCCAGAGAATCCGTTCGAAAGGATAAACGAATCAAAGATATTGAGGATTTTGAGGAATTTAAGCGTGTTATGCTAGAGCGTTTTGAAAAAGTCCCTTTCCACCTTCGAGTTCATAAATTTTACGCATGTGTACAAAAGCCGGAGGAAGAGGTACAGACATATGCAGCGCGATTACAAGCCCTTGCTACCGAAATTGAGATAAAGCAAGAGGGAACAG
The DNA here is from genome assembly GCF_000671375.1 of Centruroides sculpturatus. Lineage (NCBI taxonomy): Eukaryota > Metazoa > Arthropoda > Arachnida > Scorpiones > Buthidae > Centruroides > Centruroides sculpturatus. The sequence continues at coordinate 421,553 of NW_019384511.1, forward strand.
ATGCAGCGGAGACCGCAATGATTAAGCGCATACAGGATAAAGAATTAGACGAAAGATTAAAAGCTCAGTTTCTGAATGTCATACATCTTAAAATCAGACAACGCGTCATATCACGTAAACCTGCTACTTTTGACGAAGCTTTAAAAGCCGCTATAAGTGAGGAAAGTATAGAAACTCTGACGGCACAGCCCAGTTTTAAAATCAGACCTATAAGGGAAGTTAAATCCGCTACAGAGAAACCACCGGAAGAGTGGGAATCAGTAAAAGCCACTATCGAGGAACTTAGAAATCGATTGGACGAAATTACGAGCAGGTTGTCCTCTCCGCTATATAGAAAATGCGAGGATCGTCCGACTTCCTATCCTCGACGCAATAGGCTAATCGCACAGAGGAAACCCATAACTACCGACGAATTAGATGCCCCCTCCGAGGAAGAGGAGAAGTGGCAAGGCATCATTAGAACTATAAGGACTCAAACGAAGAAGAAACCCATCATCTTAGGGTATGTGAACAATATTCCAGTCAAATCTACTATAGATCCAGAGTTCAATGACACAGTATTGTCAAACGAGGTTGCCAATAAATTAAAAGGGAAGGGCCCGGTAAAATTTGGACAACGAAGGAAGATGGTAGGTCCGAATGGAGAATCCATTCCAACCATAGGCATGACTGCCTCTATTTTCAAATTTAAAGGATACAAGTTCCCCAAATCGTGCAAAATAGTCCGATCGGAAATCACTGCTCCTAGTGAAGGTCATCGGACGAGATATAATAAAAGAAGAAGGCCTCATTTTCGATGATGCAAACGAGAAAATAATGTTACCGAATGGCAAAATTGTTCATTTTTGCTCAAGCTGTTAACCTCGACGGAAGCCGGAAAGACGAAAACTAGACACTGCGGAAGAAGAAGAGGAGCTTCCAGAAAAAATGGTCATACGACGTATGTATGAAGGCCCATCGCATGTCTCCAGGGTGCGAAATGAAGGCACACAACCTTATAAAAATAGGAAAAGACGAAGACAAAAGCAAAATCGAGGTCAAGGTAACCTACCGAAAGAGTCTACAATTCAAAGTCCTCCTTCCGGTGAGAATAGAATTCAAATCTTCTGAGCCCCAAATCCAACCCCTTCCCACCAAGAAAGAAAAAGAAGAAACTTGGAAAGCAAAGAGGAAATGACGAGGCATCGAAAGGTTAAAAGAAAAAGAGTACACACCTACAGAAACCGGAAATCCATCATCACTCTGACATAGAAACCGTGAGTCCGCCAGACTCTGCCCATCTTCAAAGCGATCTCCTAACTGAAATTATAGAATACATTGACAAGGCTAAGTTTCAATCCAGATTTCATCAGGTTTAGGATTAATGGTAGGACATTTCCTCTAATTAAATTAGAAAATAGAGAGAGAGAGAGAGAGAGAAATTAGTTACGACAATTTTGTAACACATATACCTCTCACTCTATTCAACAGGAATAGAAACAAACTGGTTTTTGTTGCAAACAGTGAAAGTGAACTTTGTGTTTCAGAAAAGACTGATGCCGATTCAACGACCACAACACAGTCTACTAGCATGCGCAACTTACCTACATCGAATGACTGAATTGGTGTAGAATTTCTGAACTATCAACAGACGGGGAATCATCAACACGGAAACTGTGACAGTAGGTCAAGAGCCTCAACAACTCGTCACGATTGTAAATCGCGTCTGTAGTGCAGATTGCACATGTAACGTGTCAACCAATAGTCTTTGTTACATGGAGAAATTTTTATTGTCGGGAAACCCATGTCAAAAAGAGAGAGAGTAATCTAAATTTAAACGTTAAAATTATACTCGAAAGTATAATTTTAAAGAAAGCGGTGAATGGTGTGAAATCCGCGATTTTTACGCCGATGTCGGAAACATTTTTGTAAACAATTCCGAGGAAAAAAACACTCTTGGTGAGAAGTATATCGGAGGTCACCGATTGTTTTCACACTTAGGTGGGAAAGTTGACACTTAACTGATCGGAATGCACCGTAAGTGTCAACTGACGTCGATCACGTGACTCATTTCCAATGAATAACTTATAAATGCTGGAGTCCCCGGAAGCTCCGGGCAATCCCTCGAAAGTTATACTTGGTAGATGTGCCATATTTGTCTCCATACTCCGGACCGAAAGGACATACGACCAACCACTGCCACTTGAACTTCCATCGCCATTAACGAACATGTTAAACGAACGCATATTAGAAATATCCGCATAGAGGTATTTGTACTTTTTAAAGCTTTGTGAACTCCCTCTCAGACTTCACAATCACCAATCACAGGAAGAAAAAACATGAGAAGAGTCTAATATTGTATAGGGGTCTTCTCTGCTTACGGATATGTAAATTGATTAATATGATATACAGGGGCAAGAAATTACTAAGTTGAAGTAGAGAGCATATATTTTAAGTTAAATAAATTAGGATATGATTAAATGTTGCAGCCCGGCATTACGACGATGTTACAATAAATAATTGTTGGTTTGATACTTATAATTATATGAATAATATATTATTTTATGTCAATAAATAAATATATATTGTTAATATAAAATAACCGAATTTAACTCTCACACATGAACGTGAACTATCCTTTTTTGCAACATATTTTCATGCTCAATTTAAATCTTATTTCAAAGTATTACACAGTATATCAATAATAAGATTTACCCAAGTTATTTTTGAACTAATTTAAACTTAAGAGTAAAATTATAAATTAATGAAGTACTTTTAAATATTTAAATGTAAAAATATAAAATGGACTGTTTTGTTATTTTTAAAATTTAAAATGTGTTTTAATTTTCCAGCTTAACAGCTAAATAGATTGAGATTGAAGTTAGAGATAAATAAAAATTATTGTATGAATATGTATTTACTTTTTATTATATTTATCAGCTTAACATTAATTGGCTCTTTTCCGGTTTTCAAGGAAATATTTTTCATCGGTAAAATCAACGAAAGAATAGAAAAAAGTTGCACAGCGAATGGATATTACAATATTTTGTAAAGCATATGTTGAATCGTATACATTATTTCTGAATTGATTCTGCAGTCAAATTCAAGATGAATGGAATAATTCTTGTCTTTGTTTTCGTCGTAGTAATTTCTTTTGCTGATTTCATTACGGCTGAAGATTCCTCCAACTTGAATAAAAGTACAGTTTCTGATAACGTAGAAAAAGCTGCTCGTATTTTAAACGATATTGACAACGGGTTTAAGTATGTTACGAGTAATGTCGCTCGATTGATGCTTCCTCTTATGTTGAAAATTACCCAAGAAGTAAATGTATCTCGCTCGTGCGTAAAAGATGGGATGCATTTTTTGAGAGATTTAAAACAAAATAAAGGCTGGACACTAAAATGTAAGTAAAATAAAATTATTATATTGAAACGAGCGATTATTTATTGCCAAGATACAATATTTAATCATATTTTTAATTTATTTAATTTAAAATAGATACTCTCCACCTCAAATTAGTAGTGTCTTGTCCCTGTACATTATACTTTTCTTTAACCATAGATTCGTGCAGGTAATCTATTAACTTTTGTCAAAAGATTTGAATTGAAATAACGTGACTTTCGGTTTGTATCAGAAATTATACAGATAATAGGGGCCGCCAGCCCCGAAAGGTTTCAAATATTTTCTCCACTTTTATCTATGTAACTCTGTTTTCGAGATTAAGGAGTGACAGCCTGACTGTGAAAATATATAGGTTTACAAATTTTATCAAATTCCATTTGAATAATTATGAAGTAAATATAAGTGAATAGAGAGGTTGTGGAGCAAGTTCAAACGTTACTTGTACATGGCAAGCCAAAATACAAGGTTTACGTTTTAATTGTAACAAGTAAGAAAAAATCGTTGCAGCGCACGTTCACAACATCGCATTGACTCACGCGAAATTTGTTGAAAAAATGGCGGATACATTTAACCTCGAGGGTTAGCAGCGAAGGTAAATAAACAAATTAAACTGTTTTAAAGTATTTATAGTATATTTAATAACACTAAATAATTATTTTTAATTTGCGTGGTGTCTCCTACCGTACGATCGGACGATAGGACTAGGACTACTTCATACTTTTTACTTCATACTGAATTTACATAAGTCACTACTTTCCTCCTTTTGGAGGAAAGTAGTGACTTATGTAAATTTAGAAAATTAATTTTTAGAAAATTTACAAATGTATTACGCTGTTGATAATAGAAGATGCCATGGAAGAACAAACCTACTTTAATTAAGATACATTATGAAGACAAATACGGTATATGTAAATTCTATATCACTTGCTAAAAAATTAAATAATTAAATAATTTCTCGATTAAAATCGTCTGTTTCTTTACAATATCATTCGTAAATGCTTAAATAATCATTATTTTAATAAAATAGGTCATAATTTTAACCCCAAACACACAAAAAAATGAAGAAGTTTAAGCCGATCGTCTACTCGCCATGCTAGACGTAGCGACCTCCTTTATCGACCGTCCAGAATTGCCAGATGACGGCGCTGACGGTCCACCGTTCTCGTTTTGGGCTGAATACGACGGCCACAACCTCTCTATTATCAATAATACAATTAAAATTTTATAGCATATATAAAAACGTTACTTTTGAAATGTTTATAAATACAATTTTATTTAATTATTTGTTTATTTACAAAGATAAACAGAAATTCAGACCTTTTGCTCAATATTAGGTTAAACTACTGAATGAAAAGATACAGTAACAAAAAATATTCAAAATTTTGTAAAATATTTGCACAATTGAGTCTTTTTTGTGTTATGAAAGTAAACTGTCGTTCTATTGTTTGATAAATATTATTCGACAGAAAGCAAATTTAATCTTTTCAGTTGATGGGCATTACAAGACATCATGTTCTCATCTAATTTATACATTGAGGTATATATATGTATACTCTTATTATATTGATGCTTTTTATGATGTTTATAAACATAATAAATTTGTTAGGAATTCCTTTTAATATTAAACATATTAAATGTCGATTAATGCATTAAATAACGTATAAGTTCAATTTAGACATAACAACATGTTAAAATATGTATTAATTAATACGTTTTAATTATTTATTATTTCCTAGTATAAAAAACAAATATTAGTAATTAGAACTTAATTATAGTTAGCTTTTTTATATAAAATGCATTGTTATAAACTTATAAATATAGTAAAAATTAACATTAATATTTATAAAATCATACAGTTCAATTATATTTATATTCATTATTAAATTTTCATTATTTATTTGGAATAATATAATTTTATATATTATATAGCGAAGTTTTCATGTTAAAACATAAAAAAGTAATATTAAAAACACTAATAATATACTTTGTAAAATTAATATTGCATTATTATTTATTAACAATTTTACTTCGTCCATTATCGAATAACGTCAATTTAAAACATAAAATTAGACGAAGTAATTTTTTTCCATTCATTAATATTATAAGATTGTTGATTGTGATAACAGATACGAGCAATTCGCAAAAAATAAAGCCGTTGCCTGCCTTGAAAAACGACATTTATTTATTAGGAAGGTCATGTTAAATTCCAAACATTTTTTATGACTGACTATACGTGTTCCGGTTGCTGATTAAAATACTATATATATTTTTAAATCTTTCGTAGCTTATTACTATATAATTTAATTTTACTAAAGTAAGATTATGTGAAAAATTTTCCAGAAACTTTTTTATGGCATTTAAGTGTTGTTGTATTACATTAATTTTATTTAGTTTAAAGTATAGTGTTAACAATCACTTGATATATGCTATCACTTTATTCAAAAATAAAATTTTAATCATCTTAAATACATATCAAAACTGAAAGTTGATTTTTCTTATATATTGCGTTCGCAAATGCAGAATATGAAAACAGTTTAATGATTATACTTTCTGAATTAACACAAATAAAAAAAAATTATCACCAGAAAGTCGGTTATGTTCGAAGTATGGTGCACTTTGGATATTAAATTACAATAAAAATTAAAAAGCAAATACAAAAATATGACATTCAGTAACCTAAAACTAGTGATGTTTGTTAGCACAGTGAAGTTTCTTCCCCAAACTCGGTCTCGTTGAGTTGGTTTCTGTCACGACCCGATATAGTTTGAATCAGGTTCGTTGAAAGTACACCTCCACGGTGTACTTTCAACGAACCTGATTCAAACTATCCACACTCAAGATAGACAATATTTACAGTTTATTTACAATATATATGTATGGAGTATACAAGTTGGAAAACACAATAAATACAGGATACACAAAGCGTGGTGACTCGCGTACTAGATTAGCTTCCGGGAACTATTAAGCTCTGGAAAGGCTTCAGTCATCCCGTGGAGTGGCTCAACTGCACGATTCTTCCAGTATCAGCAATTTAATACCTGTCCCTGAGATAGTTACCAGAGGAGTTTGCTCTCTCTAAGCTCAGCGGGCTTCCCAAGTGCCTGAGACTACCGTTACCAGTCTCTTGCCCTTCTCTCACCTCTCCCGTTCACTCCGCAATTTAAGGATTTTTTGGACAAAAACTTCGACCAATCAGAAATTCCACTTGCACGAGCAGCTTTCACCCAGATCCGCTTTTCGAATGAAAGTGATGTTTACATTTACGTCCGCTGATATTCCAACCCACTTGTTTACGGCCAGGAGTTCGTCATCGGGCAAGTGGTCTATCACTGGACCATACGTCGATTTAATTAGCGAGGTCAGCGCTTTTTACTTTCCTCTGTTTACAACTTTGTTTACAATGCTTTACAATCACTTCAATATACTTTAAAATAATATTTATGTTTCATTAAAATATTATTGCAAATTAAATCTTATAAATTTTAGTTAAGAGAAAAATCGATTAGAAACATTTTGTTGTTCTAAAATTAACTTTATTAACCTCATTTTGAGATGGTCAATAAACCAATAAACACAAATCGCGGGAGAATTAACAATCATGAATATGTAGCTCAAGAATGCAGAAAATTCGGTGACTTAATTTCAATCAACCCGCTGTGATCTTTATACAAGCCTAAACAATATAAAGATTTATAAACAAAAAAGAGATTAAACAAGCAATCATCCACTAAAATACATTATTGAAAGGCAAAGATGATTTATCAAATTATGCATTTCAGGCTTTCCTCATACATGAAATCACTATAGTGATTAAGATAGGAGAAGAATTACTTGCTTTAAAATGTTTGCATAGAACAATCAATGTTTACTTCATATAGCAAATTTTGAGTTAAAGAGTTTGAATCTAAATATATAAAATTACATATCTTGACTGACTGGGTGACTGATTGATTCATCATCGCCAAGAGCAGGGGTCAACAACCTGCGGCTCTTTGGATGTGAAGCTGCGGCTCTTTAGTTCCATACTCAAATTTTATTTATTTTATAAAAAAAAAACATTTAAAAATTGTTCTGAATCGATTAACGAGGATTAGGCACTGATTCTATCTTTCAGCCACTTGTACTCGCTTTTCACCGCACCCCTCCCCCGTGACACGCGTCGTCACTGTCGTCAGTCCGTCGGAAGCTCTCGAATGACGCCGTCGTCGGATGTTTCTATTATCTAATTTGTTGTGAAAAACACTACTTATATATGAATAAATAGATATTTTTTCTTATGAATAAATAGATTAGTTTTTTTTTTCAAAAAACTTTATTTATGCGAGTACTATTTATTGTTGGCAAGAAAAAATTTTGTGGCTCTTTAAAAACTTTGAAATTTTGTAAATTGTAATTTTGGCTCTTCTGACTCAAAAGGTTGCCGACCCCTGGCCAAGAGCAAACCGCTGAACCTAAAGAGGTGAAATTCGGTACACAGTTACGGTACGACATGAAAATGCACACTAAGAAGGGATTTTTCGAAATTCTCCCGCGGGGAAGAGGGAGAGAATTAAGGCTTATAAAGTCTTAGCTCCGAAAGGCAGTACCAGAAACGTGGTTTACAAAGAGGTACTAGGGTAACTGAAACTCTATTTTTTAGTAAATATTTATACTTTAGGAATTTTCAGATAACGTCATTTATGTTTCGAAAAAAAAATTGAACTCAGATTTATCGTATCTCGGAATCCCATAACGTTTGAAACTTGAATTTAGGTGCATTAGCAGTCCATAATTTGAAACAAACGAAAATCAGTAATTTTACCAAATTAGGAGGGTTATTTCTATCAAATTGCAAAATCGACGCGGGCAAAACCGCGGGTACAGCTAGTCTAATTATATTAGTAAAACCTGAGCGGTAAGCATTCGTGTAATGCACCATTAATGTTTGGCTGTAACAAAGGACAATTAGTATTGACTAAAAAATAATTGAAAAAAACATCAATTGAATACAAATACTTTAATTGTGTGCTACAGTTTTAATCATCAGCAAAATCCGTGTGAAGTTTGCATTGAGTAGCATGGGCGTAGCCAGAGTTTTGTTATAGGGGGGCCTAGTGGAGGCCAACCTGACACAAAATTGAATTATTTCAAATTATTGTTCATTATTGGGCACCGAGCAAGCCGTTCACCTTTTTTTTAGTATTCAAATCTTTTGACGTCACACTATCGGAACCTGTGACCGGTGCTCTATGCGTATACGTTAAATATCGCTTGACTCCTTATTCCACACAGACCCGGAGGTATTGGCCAGCGAGAACGCTAGGTTAGTCCCAGTCTACGAACGCCTATCTGCTGAACTACGGGAACGCTACCGCAGGAAGCTGGATTGGATACTAAGATTTCAGGTACCTAAGGCTAACCAACGCCCCACATTCCCGTTTATCCTTTGGGACGACATCCAACCACCTAACTTCGTTATAGACGTACTTAAATATGGCCCAACCTTCGCACCCCCACCGCCCAAGAATAGAACCAGAGACCTCATTCCGGATATGGAGTACCTTGTAAAAAGCCTCCCAGACACACAGAAGGAATATTACAGATGGTTATCCTCGATAAACATAATTAAAGCTAAGGAACAACAAGAGGTTATAGAGCTCAGAGACAAACTAAGTCGTACTACTAGATGGATGCGAAAGAACGGAATAATTCTTACCAGAGCGGATAAGTCCCGAACACTGGTCCTCATGAAACGCAGTTCGTATCAACACAGCTTAAGAGAGTACATCGGCAATACAATGTGCGAGAAAGAGAAAGATGATATAATCGACAGACTACAAGCTAAGGTTAGACGTCTAGCTGACTCTAAGTTAGCTAAACGCCTGGCACTCCGTGACATAGTAGTCGATTCGCCAGACGTCCCTAGGCTTTTCGCCTATGCTAAGACGCATAAGACAGGCCAACAGTTACGCCCAATTGTGGACAAGGTGAGAGCGCTCACGAGGAAGTTAGAAAAAGCCATACACAACCTTCTGACTCCCCATCTAGAAGACTACCCTTACAACGTGAATAATCCGACCGACCTCATCCGCCTCCTACAGGACCTACCCTCCCCACCAGAGTTCATGACAGTCCTGGGGGTAGTTCAATTGAGGGGTACAAATCCATGTACCCCTCAATAGAACTACCCCCAGCCTTCTGCTCCCTCAGAGATTTTTTGTTTAATACTGTTCAGGACCAGGCACTACACCAACAGGTACTCGAGGTGGCCCATCTGGCATGTTACGACTCCGTGAGTAAATTCGGCGACACTATCTACCGGCAAAAAAAGGGCGTACCGATGGGTAGCCCGCTCTCGGGCGACCTCTGCGAAATGGTCGTCAGGCAGCTGGAGACCAAGGCCCTCTCGCCTTTCCTTCCTAGCATCCTCGTGTATAAACGATATGTTGATGACATCCTCATCTTATGGAAGGAGATACCCGACATAGCATCCTTCGTCAGAACCGTTAACGACAACCCCTTCGGCCTAACAGTCGAGCTGGAACAAGCTAGCACAGAAGAGGTACATTTCCTCGATATCGGAATAAAGATAGTAGGACCCATCATCCAAACAGCCGTATACCACAAGCCCTCATCCACCCCCACGTACATACCAGCTGATTCCTGTGACCCGTTCCCATACAAGGCAGCCGCATTTAGAGCTCTTGTGGAGAGGGCGTTCTCACACTCATCCACCAAGCAAGCCCTGACGAATGAATTAGACCGCATCAAAAAAATAGCAACTGCACACGGCTTCCCGAACATAACGCACCGCTTAATTGAACAGTACCAGCACCGGAAAAGCACCCTAACCGCAGTGACCGCCGCCAACCCGCAACGGGATAACTCGACACGGATCCCCATCACATACAACCCGCACCTCAAGACTATACATAAAAAAATAGCCAAAGAGCACGGGATTCGACTGGCATACAGAAGATGCCCCACGATTTTCCGCATCCTAAGGAACGATAAAGACCCTTCCGATCACACCAGACTCCCCGGTATCTACTCTATCCCGCTCCATGACAATAGACAAAACGCGGAGCTACTGTACATCGGCTCAACCAAACGCTCTTTAAACACCCGCCTACGTGAACACCAAGCAGATATCCGGCACGGGAGACTGACCACAGCCCTGGCCACTTATGCATCTGACCCCGAAATCGAAGTACACTTCGAGAAGGCTACCATTATTGTCAGCACGCCCCACCAGCAGCAACTTAGATGGCTGGAAGCCGCGGCTATCCACAACGCCGACCGGCTAACCACCTGCATTAACCGGAAAGAGGAACTAACATTGTCTCTGGCCTGGCAATCGCTATTGGACGCCAACCCACCGCTTCCTCCCCCCGCCGCACGACCGCACACACCGGAAGAGACCCACCCCCTCGAAACCGACACCCGATGCTAGACAAGAATAATATACACTCCGCCCGGGGAATTCTTTCAGTTGACCTGAAGAAGAGCGATTAGAACGCTCGAAAACGTTTGTCAAGCGATATTTAACGTATACGCATAGAGCACCGGTCACAGTTTCCTATAGTGTGACGTCATTTTCATCCCGGTGCTGTGGATAGAATATTTTCTGCATTCAAATCTTTTATTTTAGCTTTAGGTGTTTACAAATCGACTCAACACTTTTTCGGCTGTGATTTCCTGTGGGGGGAGCACCAGGTTCCCTGGGAGGGGCAGTGCCTACCCAGGCTCCCGTCTCGCTACGCCCATGGTAGCGATTGTTAATGTGAGACACGTTGTAACAAAATCTGTTAATACTATGAAAAGTAAAGGTAGGGTTAACAGACATTTTAAAAAAATTTTTGAAACATATTGAAGAATAATATAATGTCGAGTTGTTTCATGGTGAGCTTTTGTGAAGAGACATACATACTTTTGTGAACTGAGGGAAGAAACAAAAATGCACTAGGAGGTACTGTACCGTATGTACTGTACAGTACATCCTAGTATTTACAAATACTGGAATGTATATATGGTAGTTTGTTTTTAATATTAATATTTTTGTGCTTGGTAGTTACACATGCGTGCCCACCAGTGGCCGAGTGGTCTTCGTACCCTAAACACTGGGAGTTCGGTCGTGGGTTCGCGCCGCGATCGGACAGGCTGGCTGCTTGGAGTTTTCCGGGTTTTCTCCTTGCCAATAACGACTAAATAGGAGGCCAGTTCCCCATAAAAGTCCTCCCGGAAGGCATTAGTTCCCCTCGCGTAACATCGCGCCCCAGAGAAGGCAACGGGAAACCACTCTGGGTAGTAACTTTCCCTAGTATACACCTTGGCGGATTACAAACCTACGCCAGGTGTCGCCGACGTCAGGAATCTGATATGGCACCAAGAAGAGAGAGTTACACATGTACAGAAAATGTGTATGTATATATTACCTTTCTGATCTGCTACAGAGGGAAAGTATGGCCATCGGTCAAATATTGATTCCATTAGAGTTTTTTTTTGTTTTTGGACTCAGGATTATGCATCATCGAGAATTGTGAAAAAATTCAGGGTTTTCTTCTGTATATATGGATGTTGATGTGGCACGAGTTTGTTCTCTTTTTTAGAGCATTAATGACTTTGCTTTTTTCGAAAATTTCTGAAATTTTGCAAGGAGGTTTACGTATTAAGTTGATTGACACTGATAAATTTTGGTGGTGAAAAGTTGAAGGAGTGAGAAGATAAAGGAGAGTTTCATATCTTGAGTAAGATTGGAATTAATGAGATGTTAATTGTCATTAGCATTTCAATTTTTATAAAATGCATTCTTTTCACAAAATTAATCTGTTTTTGGTAATTTTTAATAATTAGGTATGTAAAAGTTTTTATTAATAAAATATCACAAGAGATGGCGCAACATACGTAGTTTTAAAATTTGCCTGGAAAGTTAAGCAACTCTTTGTTGTATTTTTCTATACAGTATTTAAATAAAATAGTTTTTTCTCAATTACTTTAGTTTATTATTAATATACACTTGAATTGCATTTGCTTTTACACAAATATTATTTAGTCTATATCTTTTATGAAAAAAGATTCTGATTTTATTAATTCTTTCGCATAAAATCATTTAGGTTAGGTTTTCATCTTGGAGTATTTTACTGTTATTATTTATTGTAAAATCTCAGTTATTGTTAAGCGATTAAATTTATTAGAATTTTTTAAACTTAAAAAATAATAACCCATGAAAAACATAAAATTTTATTTGCTAAATAATTTATGCTTTTTAACGTTAATATCTTTACAGTATATCAGAGAAAGCATTAGTAAAAGAAAGAAATATTCTCTATTAGTTTCACGTACAATGCATTATAAAAATGTAAAACTTAATGCAACTTTTATACAACATTTCTGTTTTGAAAATTATCTGAACAGTTAAAAATAACAATAAGTTTATAACTGAATAACAAAAATTATAACACGAATTTTTCAGTGATCGATTCATTTGGAAAACCATTGGGATTATTTAGAGGAAAATACTGGTACCACGGAGATTACGATCAATGTTTGAATATCGAAGTTAAAGACGATAAAATAAGCAAAAGAGATAAAAGTATAAACACGATTTATGGGAAATTTTGTTCATTAACTTTTGGAGTTAATTCGTATAATTTTAATGACGTGCCAGAAGATAATAAAACTAGAAAAGTCTTTACATTGTTCAGAGATTTTGTGGTAAGTATTGATATAATAATCCCAAATTATACAGGTCAACTGGTATAAGTTTTATATTTCAGAAACCGTTTCCGGTGAGTATAATGATTAAAATGGCAAAGTATTTGAAAATTGTACGTCGTATGGATATTTGCATACCGAGTAAATGTAGTCGAGAAGATGTACAAAATATTCTTCAATGGGGTAAGTAAATTTAGATATCGTATTTATTCAAATAGAAAGTGCTTTCCAGTAGTAAACGACCGGTAATAAACGGTGCATTGTGAAATGAAAAAAAGTATACCTAGAACATTATTGTATAGAATTAGTTAGCATCCCTTAAAGTTTTAAATAAAATACCAAAATCTACTTTATCGTTTAAATAACCGTGTATATATATATTAGGCTGAAGAAATGTTTTTGAACGAACAGTTTTATGATTTTTTGGCAGATTAAAGCGAATTAGAAATTTTAAAGGGTGAGTTAACAGAAGTGCAATAAGCATTCTGCTTTCGGAACCGATGATCCGTCCTGCAGTTATCAAATTTAACATTAGCGATTAAATTCGAACCATTAAGATTCTGCACACTTTAATATTAAGTTTACTTTATTGTTATCTCTGTACTTTCTGTACAAAGAATGTACAAAGAATACGCAAATTATGAGCTCTGGCAGAAGTAAATTTTCTACGTATTCACTGATGATTTTTTAACTATTGCATCAACATTGACTTGTGACTTCGATATTATATGCCACATATTCTCTTCTTAACCAGAAGTACATGTGTTGTGTTGGATTTTCCGCCTTTACCATAGTATCAAAACTTATGTAATGCAGTTTTGTAGTTGATATTGAAACAGTGAATGTATTTCAAGTAATCCAGACTACAAGTATTTTGATAAACATTAATCAATCAATCAGAATCCTTCACAGTCTTTTTGCAGTTGTTCATAGGTTTTCGTTTGTCACCACGTAGTCATTTTTATACACGAGGTCATTATGTTCCGAAACAAATGAGCGCCCGTTAGACAGGAGAATTCTAAATAAAAAAGGAATGTATACGTATGATAGTATTTAACGTTATATACTATATTGCATAGTTCCTGTAGTTCGTAGGGGAAGTACGGACAAAATGACATACGGTTTTGTTTTAGGTTCATAACTCTTTATTGGTAAATCACAGCACTGCCATATACTACACCAATTATCTTTGGTTCTTTACCTATGAAATATACTAAACATTTACAATATTAAAATAATAGGAAAAAAAATATTGTTAGTTTAATCGAGATAATCCACTATGGACAAAATGACACATTACGTAAGGACAAAATGACATACACGTAAAAACTATAAAATTACTGACAAAGTTTACAAAAGAAACGCTTGGCTCTTTTAGAAACATCAGTGCAAGAAGCATGAGCCCAACGGAAACAATTTAAGCACCGTAACCAGTCTTCTCCAGGCTTAGATCGGGAAAAAAGATCATCGCAATATATGCATGGACAGTCTTCTTCATCATCATGACAGTTATTAGGAAAATTTTCTTTTTCAAATAACTCTTTAGCAATGTTACGTCTCTTTCTCTCTGGCGGAGCTTTGGACTCATTTTTTGATTTAATTGCCTTCATATTAGGAGTAGAAGTTAAAACTAAAGAGATTTGTCGAGTCTTTGGTTTACGTTTTCCTTGACCACTTATAAAACGTCCTTTTGGGACTGGAGAAATCTCCTCAATAGACACAGCAAGAGTAGAGGACGATTGATGTTTTTTAGTAGCAGCAGATGAATGATATTCAATTGAATGAGTTAAAAAAAGTTCTTGCTCAGTGTTTTCTGATGGAACCTGAGATGAATTATCGGCTTGTTGTTCGGTTGGTGCTTTTATTTCAGCTCTATTATTGTCGTTAGGTGTGATGGCACGGGATCTCTGTAGCTGATATTGAGATAGCTGATAGTGTAGTTGCAGCAACATCGTACGATCAGCAGACGTCCGATAGCGCTGCTAAGCGCCAATTGGTGGATTTACATTCGTTTCAATCCTTAAATAAAGGATTGAATTTAGGTAGGAATTTGAGTTCGCCTAAGACATCAAGGAACTCTAAGGAACTCGGGTTGATCAGACGTCATCGAAGTACGTCGGAGTGCATCTTAACTCCATCAATTAAATCAGCGGACCTGCTGAAGAAGTTCCTTCGTCTTGCCAACTTGTTAATAATGTGAAAGATAATAAGTTTGTAAATAATATGTAAGAAAGGAAATAAAGTTTTATACTACAGTAGAGCCTCGATTATCCGACCCAATTGGGGACTGAGGTTGGTCGGATAATTGAAAAGTCGGATAACCGAAAAGTATGAAAAAATCCATTATTAGTGTAGTATATTATTATATCCCATGTAATTATTATATCAGTATATCGCTATTAACCTACTTCGCGTTGAATTTTCATCGATGTTAAGCCTAACGAAAATTTTTTAAAATAATAATCGTCGCTATTGTATCGTTAAAAATTAGAAAATTAAGCGTCGTTTAAATACTGGCTCCCTTTCATGGTCGAATGAGTGTTGCCAGCTAAAACACGTAAAAATAATATTAAAGTAGCCGAGACATAGCCAAATATTGTAGCGCCACATCACTAGCGGACATTTGAAATTTGCCGACTAGGACGGTCGGTTAACCGAGGTGGCGGTTAATCGGGGGTCGGATAATCGAGGCTCTACTGTAAAATTTCTTTTAAACAATAACGAAAGCCTTTTTTCAAAGCCATTTTTTATAATTAATAAAACGTTAAGAGGTTAAGCTAAGTTCCTTGACTAAGCTCTTATGGATTAAATGACAGGTATGTCATTATGTCCGTTGCCTATGTATGTCGTTTTGTCCATATAACGTTATAAAAAAACAAAATTATAAAATAAATACAAAGATGTTATTTTTAATGGAAAAAGTTATTTAAGTGCAACAACAACTCCTTGAGGGTTGAAATAAATGCTACACAAATACATAAATTAGTAAAAAACTTGCCATCTGTACAAAAAAACTTGTTGCGAGGAAAAAAACTCATAACGTATCATTTCTTGTCGTCGGCCATGACACCTGGGCCAATCAGAGGAGTGCGTTCACATTTTGACAGGTTAGTAAAAGCCGCTCGTATAACATGGTGTCATGATCAGTTGTGCGCTTGAGACCGCCAAATTCAAATTATGGTGCCAATGTCATTTTGTATGTATATGTCATTTTGTCCGTATTTCCCCTACTTATTAATATGTATTGGCATCATTTAAACTACATATATATTTAGTTTAGGTGATGCTATTTAGAGTTATAAGAGATGTATCAAACAAACTCTATACGTGGACGTTGTCGTGTATGAAATAATTTTCAAAATTATATCACAGGTAATATTTAAAGCCTGCACAATATTAATCTTATAACAATTATATGCTGTTATTTAATTCCGATAGTTCCGATAATTTATGTGATTAATAATTACAGCTGTGAAAGAGCCTTACAGAGCAGAAGTTAAATTCTGCAAAGTGAAAGACGAGAAGGTTCGCTTTACTACAAGTCAAATAATTTGCATGTAAGTGCTTGTAATGTTTAATTTTTATAAAAACATTTCACAAAATTTTAACATAAGTTTATTGTAAATGAATATTGCAGCATTATTTAGATATGCAATTAATCATAGAAAACTTCATATCAATATGTATATTATTTTAACTTATTTGCCAATAAATTTGCAAAAAGTATAAAACTTATAAATAAAAATTCGAAATTGTTCTACTCAGAAATGTAGAGTAATTATTAGAAAAATATGATTTAAAATACAAGTAGTTTAATAACGCATATTTTTAAATACTTTAGTAAATAAATTAAGATTCATAATTAATTTTTATAAATAGTGTAAGAAGTAGAAATGTTTTGTTTGTTTTTTAACTTGTCAAATAAGCAAAACTACTGAAAACTGTTACCGATTCCACATTTATACATAAATAAGAGGTCAGCGCGTGGAACTTTTCTGGTGTATCTTATGTCCAAAACATCCAAATAGAAATACTCTTCTTGATGAATTTCTCTATCAAAACACGCTAAAAAAACTTGTACTGCGACCATGCTTTACTTCATCAAATATTTAATTATAGATTAATTTCGTTTATTATAGCGTTTATTCGCTTTAAAAAAACCAAATGAAAATTTTATTAATATTCATTCATAAAATTAATTAGTAATATTTAAAAATTAGTTAGTAATATTTATTAGTAATAAAAAACTGACTTCTATTTATAGAATCGGCATCATCATCTTTATCATTTGTGTTTTTACTGGAACAATTCTACACACTCTGTTAACGCTGAATATAATAAATGTTCTCAACTGTAAAGGTATGACCATATGTAATTTCTAATTGTATTTGTAATGAAAAACGCTATCGTAACGGCGAATTTTATGCAATTAATAAAAATTTTAGTGGTAATCGTTTTGTGAATTAAAATTAAGATTATGAAGTATCCGTCAACTATGAAAATAGCAACAATTGAAAAGGAAAGAATTGGGTCCAGACTAAATTGTGATTATCCATACTAACACCTTGCTTTTACACAGTATAAAAATTTGTATGAAACTGTTTAATAATGTAAAATTTTTTCATGATTATTTCATTTTTTACGGTAGAGAACTATGAAATTTTATTCGAACAATATAACCTATAGGGAATGTTACCTGCTTAAAATCAGTGATGCCAGATCCTTCATTAGGCAGAATAACAATTGAAGGAATGATTAGAAAAGTAGTATCAGTAACAAACTAGTTTTCTCTATTAAATATACAAAAAATATTAATTTAGAAATAAAAGAGTAATAAATTTCAGTAAAACAAAGTGAATATACCTGTTTATTTGTTTTTAATGAAACTGTGTTTTTTCTTTGCTACTTTTTCTTACGCACTACAATGTGGTATAATGAGGCAATAGACTATCAATATGATATTTAATAAAATGGATTTATTGATAGCCTAGTGCCTTATTATACCACCTCAGTTTGTGTAAGTGATAGTTATTTAATTTTTTTAAATATTCGTTTTATGCATTGTTAATTTTTTAGTTATATATTCGAGATAAATGATGTGCCCCCCAACCTGCTTTTCTATCGAACACCTCAGTACGTAATGTTAGTAATATTTACATAGAAAAATATTGTGGAATTTAACAATATTGTTAGAACCTATAGCAAAATACCGATATAACAATTCGTCTTCTTGATTGGGTGATTTAAATTTCTTTATTGTAAAATAATGAAACATATTCCTTTCTGCGACCTATTTTCACTCATTTTTCTGATAGTCACTTCGACACAAAATTTCTTTTTTTTTTCTTCACACTTTCTGATTCCTATTTTGCTTATGAAGAGCTTATGGAATATTGGTATACTGCTGGTAAGATCATCTTACTGCAGTACTTCTTTTGTTGGGAGCTTCTACCAGCAGAATGTATTGTCCATTCCACGTTTAAAGTAAAGAAGTTCTATTATATACAGTATAAATATTTATAATTTTGCAGATATTTTTATAAAAATAATATTATATAAATTTCTGGTAAAGTTTTCTGGGTTTGCTTTACGTCGATAACGCCTAAATAAGGGCAATTTCCTTTAAAATATCTCACTTAAGGCACATTCCCCGAATGGTAAATTGCCCTCATGATGCGTTCCAGTATCTAAACCAAAGCAAACTATAAAGAGTTTCAAAATATAATTGTTTAAAGAAATTCATTATGTTTCACATTATTAATTGTATTTTACAGATACATTATACGTATTAAATATTTATGCATTTTTATTTTAATTTGTAATATTACATTATTATTGTACTTATTATTAAGTTCTGAAAATGATTTGTCTTTACTATTTAGGCCACATTCTGCATAATTTTGTTTCACTTTCATTAATTACGTCGACTCGAAAACTCTTCAGTATGGATTTCGATAGAAAGACACGATTCTTATGTGGAATAAAATTCTTACTTGTCTGTTTGGTGGTATTTTGTCATATGATCACTTATACGACATTTACATATACAACGACAGGTAAGTCAAAATAATTTGTAATATTTATAGACAATTTACAATGATTGAGTTTCTAATTCTTGCTGAATTGTCAATTACATTTCATATAGTAGTATTTTGATTAAAATCAGTAAATATTTCTTAAAATAATTATCTCTTATTTTTGGGCTAGAAATGTGTTTAATGTTACTAGTGTTTTAATTATTCGATGGATTTTCGTTTTAAATTAAAACGAAAAAGCGACCGAATAGTTATAGATCGAAAATATAACATTTTAATGTTATATTTTTGATTTATAATTATACAGTACTATTGCTTTGGTAACTTTTTACATGTATTTCATTCCTTGCATACTCATTGATACAATCGTTTTATGTTCTGGAACACTAGTCTCCTTTTTTTCTAATAGAAGAAAATTTCTTTCTACAGTACGTTGATTGTCTATAGCAGGGGGTGTCCAACCTTTTTGTTTCTCTGGGACGCATTAGAAGAAGTCAGGGAGTTTTGGGCCCGAAGTACATATAATATATACTTGTTTCCCAATATAGAAGTATATTTAAGGATTAACGTGTCTAGATTATAATAACTTAATAAGTATTAAATCTTTATCAGGAAAAAGGATATTTTAAAAGATTACTTCTACAGACACTTTCAATTTTTACTTAGAAATAGATAAATTCATTTATTATAAAAGAGACAAACGGAAATTTATTTGAAAAACACAAATATTTGTTATATTTAGGTCTCTAACTAAGAAAAAGCGACGAAACACCATTTTAAAGTGCATTTTCATTCAACTAATACAGTATATTTATAAATAAAATGTAACCCAAGAAGTAGCCAATGCACCAAATGATAATTTCTACCTCAAACAAAAAAAGTAGCTACACTTGGCGCAATGTAGCCAAATCTTGCAACGTTGGAAGAAATACTATTATTAAATAAAGCTGGAGTTGTGACTCATAGGATTATAGACCCAAATGCGGAGAAAGGAGAAAAGATAAAGAAGTGGAAAATTAAGGGTCAATATTTGCATAACAGAACATCTATTTAATTTCTCTCACTACTTTTTATATTTTGTCTTTTCTCACCTTTCTGTCCTTTTCCCAAATTTGGGTCTATAATTCTTTAAGTCACAACTCCAGCTTTATTTAGTAATCCTTCCTCATTCACACAAGTATTTGAAAATATTTTTTTTCCACTCAAAAATAAAATGTGAATAAAGGTTTACGATAGTGATGTAACGAATATTCGGTTACTATTCGATATTCGGCCGAATACCGAATACCTAAAAACAGGAGTAAGAAATAGCAAAAACTCAGTAAATTAATCATTTTGGTATTTACATTTAATGTTATCGGGTTAGTGTTGTTTGTTTATATTTATTTATAACTTATAACATGCACAAAATAAAAAAGAACATAATATTAGTCACACGTATTCACGATTTATAATTACAAAGATCAACACACGTACACACTTATTTGTTCGAGAATCGTCGCACATCTGAGGGTCTGACCCTGCCTATCCTTCTTTTTAAGCGCTCGTCTTTGATCTTCCCTTTCTCTTTCCACTATCGCTCTAATCCACGTATGCTTATGCATACATCATAATACGCGCTCACGATACTTTCGATTCGTCACTTTTCCGTCGTTGTTTTTCCATTTTATAATTGCGTGACTCATAGCCTGGTGATAACGTAGAAAAGAGACAGATAGGATGTCGGTATAAGTCAAAGTTATGACTTCACAGATTCGAGACAGCTTGGTAGCCCGAACGACCCCAGGCTTTCGCCCGTGACTTTCATTACAAGCATTTAGCTTTCCGAAGTCGATGACAACAATTGATTCGCATTGACGGGCGCGAATTTCGTGCCAATAAGCTGCCTCGACTTGTTCGATTATGTTATCAACTAAATTTCATATTTATTTTCACATTTTCACTTCGCGGTTCTTCTCTGTTCTTTTTCCGTTATTTACACGTGTAGGTCATTTCATTGTTATTCACATTTGATATCATCACCTATCACATACTGCCATGACGCTCATGTCTGTCCGCTACAACTGTCAAGAATTAACGCGATTGACGAAGCGTAGTGACAGCGGGCCAATAGAGAGCAGGGTCCTTGCCATAATGCGCTTTGTACGCCAATTTTCGTACGTGCGTTAATCAAGCCGAATAGTTTGGCCGAATATTCGGTATTCGGCCTAAGGCCGAATATACTATTCTTTGCAACACTAGTTTACGACTTTGTGAAACTTCTTTTTTGAGTTTATGCTGTTGAAATAAATGAATAACAAAGTAACTAAAACATTTGTCGGTTTTGTTTACACGTTTATTGGACCGCGGGTTGGACACCTCTGGTCTATAGTATTGTTTAATTTAAATCACAATTTTTTCTATCTTTGTTCATTTAATAAAAGATACCGAAAAACGAAATAGTTTTCATATGTAATACCTGTATTAAACTTTGGAGTGTAAAAACTTCTTAATATAGTATGACGCTGTATATTCAAGTTATATATATATTGTCAATTTAATCCAAAAAGTCTTTTTTGGTTCACGGTCTTACAACACTTCCGGTTAGAAAATTAAGACATTATTCCACAAATAAAAAATATTATGCTCAAACATGCAGTTCGGAAAATTGAACGAAAGATAATATTTTTTGTTATCAGCTTAAATAAAAAATATGGAATTATTTCAAGTACCAAATATTGAGAAAGATATTTACAAAAAGAATTTTCAAATAACACATTGAAATAAAAAAACAACCAAAAGATAATTCAATTAATATTTTAGAGGGCATGACAATCAACTCTCAATGGTAACAGTTAATAGATGGCGCTTCGACACGTAGAATATAAAAATATATCAGTTTAGGATATGTTGCATTGACCCTGAACACTGGGAATTCGGTCGTGGGTTCGCGACGCGCTCGGACAGGCTGGCTGGATAGAATTTTCCGGGATTTCTATACGTCATTTGACGCTTGAATAGGGGCCAGTTTCCCATAAAAGTTCTCCCTGAAGGGGCATTATTTTCCCCGTGCGCGTATGGCCTTTCCATCTATAAGGCCGGCTCATCGAACGCCTAGCGTTCAAGACCGCGTAGTATATAGCGTATATGTTCTGAACACTCTATATCAACGAAGCATCGAAACCTATGTTTCATTGTAAAACTCGAGTTTTGTATGTTGGGAAAAATTATTGTTTAGTGAATATATGCAAACAGAGAATATCAATTGTAAGTAAAATACATGTTTTTACTATTTAATGGTTTTGAAATTGTACTATATTTTAAATAATGTAATATACACTTATACAGTACTTTAACTAGAAGAACTGATGCTCAGTTACTTTTATTGTAAGAAAAGGAAAATAAAATAGAATACATAAATACTGGATAAATTTAAAGTAAAGTAAAATTTAAATTTTAGTGTATCTTTATGTTTTATGTCATTATAATTTATATTTTTTTACGATATCGTGGTCTTTTAATGTATATTTATGGAAAAATAAATGTGAAAATGGAATTATTGTCGTTTTTCTATGAAACATGTAAGTTGTTGTTGTAAAAGTTTTTTTACAATATATGAATAATGTCGGGTTCGTAATTATACTGTTGTTGTTTTTAACAGCAATGAAGAGGGATTGTAGATTAATTAACAATCAATCCGAAATGCATTTGTTAGCCTGTGTTCAATTTGTGCAATATAGTCTTAATTTTCTAACAGCAAGTGCTGTGAGACCGTCAACCAAAAAAGATTTTTTTGGATTAAAGTGACGACTATATATATACATACAGTAATACTTCGACTTCCGCTACCCCCGACTTACGCGAACCCGGAGTTACGCGATTTTCAAATCTTGTTGATTCGTCTTTTGTTTGAGCGCCACGCAACTCTCGATTACTCACTCCTCCACACCATTGCTCAGCTTACATATTCGGACGTGTCGCGCGGAATCGACACACAGCTACAATTTATTTTGTGTTATTTTTTTCTGTGTTTGTTATATCTACAGAGACTTCAGAGACAATATGTGGTGATTTCTTGTAACCGTGAACGAATCAAAAAACGAGATAAGATTAACGAGAACATTTATTAGCTTACATACATCCGATTTGGATTTTACACAAATTGCAAAATTATACCCCGACTTACGCGGTTATCGCTCGGTCCCACCTATCGCGTAAGTTCGGGGTATTACTGTATACAGTAGACCCCCACTACCCTATAACGCTTAGATACGTTCCACGTTATTCGAATATTACGTTGTAGGAATCATTAAATACATGAGCCGATCCCAGCCCGACACGTGTGAAGTTTAGGGACTACGGCTGTTTGAAAGATTTTCTTCCATAAAATTAATCGATTCTAGACTAATTCAACTCAACATTTCCAAAACACGTATAATTTTTTGGGAATAATCCGTATAAACTATGCTATAAACAAAAAATTGTAAGATTACTTACCGAGTGTGCACCGTTCGACTACGCCGTTGCTCAAGCTTGTTTTCGTCGCGGAACTGCGCACGAAACGGCGGCCGCGATTTCTGATAACGAATTTTTCGCAGAAAAATAACTTGACCTTTGGAGACGTCATTAATATAAATAATTTTTATGGCCGTTGAATAAGTAATGTTTCTTTCACAAGAAATGTATAAAATTACAGTGCAGTACTGTATTAGACTTACATACCTAATTTATATACTGTACAGACAATAATAAACTCAACTTACTAGCCTATACTCTCCGTAGCGTGGCACTAGACGGCGGAAATTATATACTATATATTTATAATAAAGTTACAATAAATTAAGTTAATATATAATTATATATACAGTGCCTAATTTATATATACTTAATATATAATTATATGTACAGTACCTGATTTATATATAATTTATTATCGCCTGTACAGCATTATATATAAACTCAATTTAGCCGCCTAAACTCTCTGTAGCGTGGCGCTGGTCGGCGGAAAGTAGTTCTGCTGCTCGTTCACTATTGGTCCAGATTCGACCAATCTTGTCGCGACAGGAGTCGGCGACGACGTTTTACGAGTCACTTTATACGAATACTGCTACAATTTTTTCGCTACCTTATAGGAATTTCTGTTATAGGAAACCACGTTATAGAGGGGTCGACTGTATATGTATGTTAGGACCGAAATCGCTCATTGAGCGAAAGAAAAGGCCACAACGCGTTGTGGTCTTTTCAAAACGGCCACGAAACGAAATTCGCGTCGTGACATTTATGATATTTGTCAACTACGGTGATTAGAGTTGTCTTCACCGAACGCGAGATTTTTGAATTTGACATCATCATTGACAATAGAGGCATACAACTTAGGGGCTGTACTGTACATAAGGCAGAAAATCCAGTTACACAACAAACGAAAAATTATAAACTTAAAATATTATACTTTTCCTTTAGACGGTAAACAAAAAATAGAATATTGCACATAAGCTGGCCTTGAAACATTGAGAAATGCAAAATAGCGAGGATTTTTTCTGATGTATGAATGTTAGTGTTTGTGTGAAGATACGATTTCGTTCACCTTTTTGAAGTTTAGCTTCTGTGCTTTTTGTTGAAAATTTCTGAAAATTTTCAGAGATTTCTGTATTAGGGAATCAATACTGTTAAATTTTGCTGGTTAACGATTAATGGGGTGGGGACATAAACAGGATCGTGTGTGATATCTCGAGTAGAGTCGCACTTAATAACGATTTTACTGGTTTTTAGAAATTACAATTTACTTTTGAAAAAAACACATCCCTACTCTCAAAATTAAGGATTTTGCCATTTTATGATAAACAAAAATATAAGAAAATTTTTTAGTAAACTATCATAACAGTTAATGCACCAATATTTTAAATGATTTTGGGAAAGTTAAGCAACTCGTTGATAGATATTTTAAAATATGTTTTATACGCTAAAAATTAAAGAAATATGGGTTTTATTTATTCTAGTAACTATTTCTGTTGACACATCGTAGCGTTGTACAGTTTAAATAATAATCCATTTAAATTTTTACTAATTAAAAATAGCGTAAAAAAGAAACTTTTTCAAACAAATTCATTTAAATTAGATTAAGTTTCATATCTTATTTATCTGTAAAAATTAACTTAATTTATATTACAGAAATACATTTTTCGTAAAATATTCTAACTGGTTCGTGTGGTTCTATATTTTCTGTGTTAAATAACTTCTTATATTGACGTAAACAAAATCGACTTAATTTACTATTTTAAGTGGAAAACATTTGTTATATCCATAAAATATTAGAATATTTGAACTGATCAATTATTCTTTGTATATATTTTAGAACAATTGTACGACTTTTCAATTCTGTCGACTAATGCTTCTCTAGAGATTATGTCTCAAGGATTATCTATGATTGAAATATACTTTTTTCTGAGGTGAGTGCATGATTTTACTTTCATATGTTAAGTTATATAAAATAAATATTCTGTGATAATTAATTAATTTCTTATTACTATAAAGTTGATATCTTTGAAACTTGGGGATTTGCAAAGACAAGGGGGAGTTATTTGCGTACGTCATAGCTCCTGCATGTAAAATATGCAAGATTTTTACACATTGTACTATATTTGAAAAAATAATCGTGATTGTTCTATTAGTTCAATAAGTTATAAGTTACAAATACGTTAGCCGTTCACAGCCCGGCACACGTATTTGTAAAATCTAAATGACTCGTACAACATGGAATTCATATAAAACGGAATAATCAACAGTGTTATAGGGGAGGGTCGAGTGTATAAATATACTATTTAGTTTAGAGTGTAAAGCCTTGTACTGTACACGAGGGATTTTTTTACGTATTATTCCTCTGCATTTGAGAATAATTAAAAACTGAAGTAAAATTGAAATTAAGTGCATGCCGCTTTTAGATTGTACAATACCTGCGTACTAAATTGTCAGATTACTATACTGTGCTAGTATTTACACTTACCTGTTTTACATGTTTTAAATGAATTATATGAAAGTAAAAGTTCAATTTAAAAATTTGTGATTCCTTTTCAATTTGTTTTCAAAAAATAACACTTTGTTTAAAGTATTTTTATTAAAATTCTAAAAGTAGATTATATTAAGTGTGTATTAATAAAATTGTATGTAGTGGTTTTCTAACATTCTATCTGCAACGAATGGATGAAAAAAGACCTGCATTATACTACTTAATGTTTCTAATCAAGCAATACATCAGGTTAATG
The DNA here is from genome assembly GCF_000671375.1 of Centruroides sculpturatus. Classification (NCBI taxonomy): domain Eukaryota; kingdom Metazoa; phylum Arthropoda; class Arachnida; order Scorpiones; family Buthidae; genus Centruroides; species Centruroides sculpturatus. Next base: position 447,903 of record NW_019384511.1, read on the forward strand.
GTTATTTTATCTCTTTGTTTTAATAACTTTTTATGTATTATTGAAATGTTATTCATTTTATATTAAAGAATGACTTTTCCTTCGCTTTGCTTATTGGCTTTTTTCATACTTCTGCCTCTTTGTGGCGAAGGACCACACTGGGATCTCGTATATAAAGAAGCGGAAAACGTTGAGAAATACTGGTGGAGATATATCCTTCAAATTCAGAATTTCTACTACAATAGCATATCTGTAAACTGCTGAGTACTTTTGTTTTTAAAATGAAATTTTATTAAATTATACTAAAAAAGTAATTTGCTTCTTGCAGTATTCTCTACACACATGGTTCCTGAATGTGTTGATGCAATTAACTGTAATTTTAGTTCCTTTGTTATACATTAAAGATAGGTAAGGAGAAATGTAACTTATTTTATTTTCTAATATTTTATGCTTATTTCCTTAATTAATAGTTTTTTTTTTATCTGTGTAACTACTATAAAATAAAGTTTATATTCTTATAGCATATGCTAAATTTCATGGCATGCATATAAATATGTATTATTATTCAAATTTTAACAGAACTTACTTCAGTATTATTAATTTTATAAATATTTTTCAAGAACAGAATGGTGATCATAAAATGTAACTTATTTTATTTTCTAATATTTTATGCTTATTTCCTTAATTAATAGTTTTTTTTTTATCTGTGTAACTACTATAAAATAAAGTTTATATTCCTATAGCATATGCTAAATTTCATGGCATGCATATAAATATGTATTATTATTCAAATTTTAACAGAACTTACTTCAGTATTATTAATTTTATAAATATTTTTCAAGAACAGAATGGTGATCATAAATTGTATTTTTCAATTTATCATTGTTAACGTTATTGAAAAGCAGAATATAATATTTAAATTTTTATACTTAAAAATAATTGTAACTGTTTACAAAAAATTAAAAAGTTTTTTTAAAGTTTCTGTTTTATCTATTTAAATAATTGATAGACAAATCAATTTTTATTTAATACTGGTGTTTAAAGATTGCCGTGTCAATCTTTAAACACCAGTATTAAGTCCTATTAATAAGTAATGTCCAAGTAGACAATTAACAATAACATTAGAATTTAAAAGGACAGTAAGGCTTTTACAATCAATTTTTATTTACTTTCTCAACTCTTACAGTTGATTGTAATCATATTATTGCACATATTATTTTATTCTATGCTCTGTTCGCTATCTATCCAATTACTCTTTTAATTATTTTAAGTGCACCTACTTAAAAATAGTGAGATCCTCTTTAGATTTGTTTTCGAATGCCTTTTTTTAATTTACTGTTTCATAACAAACAAAAATATATATTTATATAAAGTTCATTATATAGTTAATATAATATATTTCAATATATTCTACCCTATATTAGTTGTGACATCGTCACAATGCCTGGTTGAAATTTTTAATCACATTTTTAAAATTTATTTAATTCAAAATAGCTCACCAACTCAAATTAGTAGTGACTTGCCCCAGTACAAAATATTTTTTATTTAAGAACACAGTCGTGCCGGTTATCTATCTAACACTTTTCAGGGGAAAATAATTGTCTAGTATATATATATATCAATAATGTACACATAAAGGTATTTTTCACGATATTTATATATAAATTATCTATAATTTCGCATTAACTGTAAATCTGTATTGTAACACATATTATATTATAACATATATTACTATCACGATGAAAAAATGATATACTTCAACATTTAATTTTGAAATATATATTTTGTTCGATTATAATTGTTTTGACTATTCACTTATAGAATTTAGATAAAAAATTAAGAATATATTTTGGTTGTTTAAACTTACTAACATGAGTTGTAAATGAGAAAATTTACAACTTATATTTGAATTTTTAAATATGATATTTTAATACATTTAAACTGAAATTGTTTTTATTGCAGATGGCCAAGAATTGGAACTCTATTATTGTACATATTGACAATAGCAGGAATCGTATCATACGTTTCTGAATCATTAATTAAGAAATGTTTCGTGATCATTGGTGTATCATTAAATTTAGAGTATGTTTCACGTGTTAAATATTTTTATTAAATACTAGCAAATAATGTCCTAGAACTCATAGACAGTTTTGTCATTGTTAAAAATTAGGCTCTGCCACCCCGTTTTCGGCAAAAGGCAAAGAAAAACTATAAAAGATTTGGCGCAAATCAATCAAAGATTTAGATAATTTGTAAGAAATAAAATCAGCGGGAAGGAATGAAAGGTTCTTGACACGGATGTATTTCGTAACAATTTTGACGTTTTTAGGTATTTTTTCATTGATACGGCTCACTATACACGAATATACTCAAAAAGTAATTCAAAGAACTTAACTTACGTATGTGGATATCTCATAAGAGAACACTAATTGTGATTTTTAAGTAATTGTACAGAGATGACTAACGTTGAACACACAAATACTACAGGCCTACGTACACTAGTTTAGTTTCATGTAAGGAAAGTAAATTCGCTTCTTATAGATATATCTGATACCACAAGAGTATTATTATAAGAAACAAACTACCAGGACAAAATAAGTAAAGCATATACAGAATTAACTGAAGTGAACGTGTCGAAATAGAATGGGTAAAGTAATAAGTTTAAAAAAGCTCAGAAGGTGGTGAAAAGTATTGACAGTGAAGGGAAAAAAACCACGAAAAAATATCTCTTGTGCATTTTCCTTTTCTAATGTGAAAATACTGTATTCCCTATGTTCGTTTGGAAGAAAGAAGTTACCCAATACTGAAAGAATTTAAAAACTCAGTTCAGTAAGTTCTGAGATTATCTGTAGCAAACAGACAAACATTCACGCTGTGTATATTAATATACACAGGGTATATTCTACATATGTATATAATATAAAAATAATAATAAATAAAATTTCTACACTTAACGAAATTTAGGAAAGACAGTGGAAATTTTATAAAAATGATAGCCTAAATATTTTTTTTATCAAATGTTAAATATTTTAAAAAATTTCAAAGTAACGTTTTCCAGTATTCATCGTAATGATGCTGATTTCTATTATACATATATTAAGTTAAAATATTTATATATAGTTTTATATTACTTTGTTTGTTTTTTAATTGGTTACAAAATAGTTATCACATTAAAAATATTATTGTATTGTCTAAATTTATTACAGAAATCTTGAGAAGTTGCTGGATAGTATATACATCAAACCTTACTTATCACACCTAAGTTCTTATTGCTTGGGCTTATTAATTGGACACGTTTTATCGGAAAAAAAACAATTGAAATTCGGAAAGGTATGTTGTAAATATGGTTTGATATATTTTCAAGCATTCATTTTAAATCTAAATATTTCAAATAAAAATTGTACTCGTATGAAACAAGTGTTTAACATATTTAGAATTTGGATACAACAAAATTAATTACAATCTAATAAGAGAGTTAACGCATTTGGATGTCTTATTCTCACTAACACACAAGAATCTCATTAGAACAAAAATCAGATTCGACACCATCAATAAAATACAATTAATATCACATGGAATAACGTAAGATTTTCCAGTAAGAACGTCCATTATAAATTGAAATTATGTATTTACCAGATTTACATAAAAAAAATTACTTAATCTTTTACAAGGAATGCTCAGCAATACTGACTGTAGTATTATGCGATAATATGACAAGTAACAGTACAAGAAATTTTAGTGTTCGAATACTACTATAAGGTTTTCAAAACATCGATTATCCGAGGAACTGAACACTGTAACGTAAAAATTATTTGGCACGTAGTGACAGTACTGTAATTACACTCTGTATTTCACAGACATTGTGCTTTCTAATGTTTGAATTTGGCATATTTTAATTTCATATTTATACAAGGAATCTATATTTATATATAATTGTTTCTAGTTATTTTACTCAAAAGAACTACAGTATTTCATTTCGCTTGTATCATAATCAGTCGTTACATATAGGAATGCACACAATAAATTTAAAGCAAATAACATTTAAATACAGAAATATATAAAATAATCAATGTGTAGACTACTTTATTAACCTCACTTGACACGTGTTCTAATGTATACTTTGTTCCTGCTTTCTATGATTATTTACCATGTAAGTAATCATATTTCAGTCTCTAATTTACTTATGGACTGTGACGTATCAACGTCATTTAAATCATTAATATTTATTTTTTAGGTTTATTTTCACGTTTCGAAAATAAAACTAATATACTTTAAAACTTAATAGAAGTATGTCAACCTTTAACACGAAACTTTTATTTCAAATCGTCGTGACTTAAAAATTATTTGTAGTACTTCATGAACAATAATTTTACACGTGTGTTTTATATTTCATTGTAATTATTGAGGAGTGTAATGTATGCTACACATAATAAATATCAGATACGAAAATAGTTTATACAACACAATTATAATAATAACCAGATATGAAATGATGTTTCAGATATATTTTACTGATATCAATATTTTGATTCTAGCATTCAAATCAAATTATTTTTCTTATGTTGTTGTTTTTAGTTTCTTATCTGTTAGAAATGATTATGATTTCTCTGATTGGCTGTTTTATGCAATTTTCACTAGTTTTGTCACAACGATTGACAGAGAATTTAACACATGCATTTCGATTTAAATGAAAGATATTACATGAAGGAAGAATTGTATTTTGTGTCAACCGTTGTGGCATATCTACAGGAAATTAGAATAGCCAATTACAAAATTAACAAATTATTTATCATTTCCATGCCTGTTTCATACTTTCTAATTACATTGAGTAATTCTGATGACGATACTGTATAAATACATTTTTATGTCAGTATGTTATATGTTCAACCTTTATCAATAGAACAATATTATGGCAATATAGGGCATGAATGGCTAAAATAACATTTTTAAAATCAAATTATATCTCAAAAATTTATTGACTTTTATAATCGTCGTTAACTTTTAAGCAGCAACTTATATATATATAGCCTATATATATATAAACAAATAATAAAGATGAAAATGTAATTAAATGATAATTTTACGTATACCATTAAATTGAAAATATAAACAATTTTAAATTCGATAACTGAACGTATATTTTTAATATCATTACAGAGGACTCTCATTTCGTGTTGGATTACGACAACTTGTTTGATAGGATTGGCTTTCTTCGGTTTGCACAATTACAGACTTGATCCTTCTCCAAATGAATCAGTAATAGCTGCTCATCAGATTCTTACTCCATTTGCGTGGACAGCCATAATAGCTTGGATATGTGTTGCGTGCATTTCGGGATACGGAGGTATGTTGATAACTTTAATTTAAGAACTGTAAGGAATACATTATTAAACAGTTTGATTTTTCTTACAAAATAAAATATAAGGCTTCGTCAACAGATAAGGTTTACATTGACTCACTACAGTAATAAAAAATTGACTACACAATTTCGTATTTTTCCTTAAGCGTAAGCGTTGTTAGCTTTCGGACACTCACTTCTAACAGAAATATGAAACACGTGCTACAAATAACGCTTGACGTGAGAAAATGCAAAATTGGATTCTGCTGTGACGTTGATATAGATTATATATTTTCTTTTTGTTTATCTGTTATTATTTTATATATAAAAATACATAAAATGTTAAAGCATTTTTATTAATATGTATATATTAATAAGTCGAGTCCCCTCCTGAAAAAAAGAGTTCACACCGCACTGTAAATGCTAATTAAATTTTAAAGTTCTTCAAGTTTCGTTCTTTATTACATTCTTACATTTTAATTTAAATTTCAATTCTAAAAAACTTAAAAATTTATGTCTAGATGGAGGCTGTCTAAATTATGTTTGTCTGAGTTAAAAATCAAGTTTTATTTATTGATAGGTCCAAACATAGAGGGAAGTTGCTATTGATAGTTTAATGCGATTGTTGATTTAAAGGCATACTGATTGGTGATATAAATGGCGATGCAAAGATATGTAACATCTCATTGAAAACTATGAATGAATTAAAGAAAATTTTCTTGAAAATTAATAAGAAATGTACTCTTAAACCTCGCTCTTAATAACTTTCTACAACTGTTTATATATTGTGTTTTATTAAAAAATGAAGTACTAATGCTATTTGCATGCTGAAAGTACGATTTTTGCTTTATAAATCATGCTGTAATTCGTTCTATATGTATTTCGTAAAGATAAATTATAGGAAAAACAAATCTAACGGATTTTCCGTTAAAAGACAGATGTGTGCAGCTACGTTAGTTTATACATAAACCAACAGTAAATATACAGATGTATAAATACAGCAAAAATTACCTTTGTTAAATATTTATATATACTTCACGGAAATAAGTTAATTCTGAATTTTAAAAAAATTTAAATATTTTATTCAGAAGAATAAGAGACCATAAATTTACCTATGCTTTTGACTAATATTCTGTAATAAATAAATGAAAAGACATTAATAGATTATACAGTCTTTAGAATCTTGGCATTGCCTTAAGTCAGGAGAAAAACTTAAAAGTAATAATAACACAAGATTTTCTGTTTTTTTTTGTGTAAAGAAATTTCTTCACTAAAATATGCGAAAATTATTAAGCACGAAAAAATTGTACTTTTATTTTTTGTATAACGCTTGAAATTCAATTAATTATATTTAGTGGGATGGATCACGTGTTGATCACAGTACAGTTTCTGAAATCTTCAAATGACACTGAACACAGCTACCCTCATTTCTTTCTCGACATTAATTTTCGTGCGACACTTACAAGGGAACTGTCGGAGTGGCATCTAATAAATTTTAATAAAATTTAGTTAATAGTTACGTTAAAAGTATACAAACTCTATATTAAATTTGTAGTATTCACTAAAAGAGTTAATCAGAGTTATTAGCAATCAAATGTCGTACTATTTTATATGCGGATTTTTAAAAGTGAAAGGGTCGCGGAGGAAGACGGCGATATTACATTTAGAATAAATTCTGGAATTTTCGAAAATGGGAGAAGAATTAATAACATTTAGTTAATAATTATGTTAAAAGCATGCAATCTCTATATTAAATCTGTAGTACTTACTAAAAGTATTAATCAGGATTAATAACTATTAAATGTCGTAC